>NC_056463.1:10603831-10903831 GCF_008729295.1 Plectropomus leopardus
CACAAGCCAAAACCAAAAGGACAAAGCAGTGATGACGGGTCATCCTGTTCCCGGCAGTTACACACTCATGCTTACAGTACCAGCCCGGCTCAAGGTCCTACCAGCTCTAAATTACCTTCCCACAAAGAGTAGAATGGACTCACACATAATCGTTTGTGTGTGCGGGTGTTGTGTATGGCATGTGTGTGTGTGTTAGACCGAAGTACAGTGCAGTCCTAGACAGCGCGTGACGGTGACCGCTTTTAATTCCAGCTGTAATGTGCAGGAGCAAATGCCGCAGTAATAGTAAAGCACAGAGCACACCTCCCTTACATCTCTGTCTACCTGTTTCACATATAATGTTATAGTATGTGAGGAATAATCCTATCTGACAATCTTCACGATACCTTCATCCTCAGCTGTCACTTTATATTACACCACTGGCTGTAATGTTGTCCCGCTGTGTGACCCAGTGGTTCCCAGCCGCTCCTCCTGTTCTCCTGAATAATGAAAGACACAAGCCGTCATCCTGACTGTACTGTTGCTTCGAGGCCGGCTTGCCTGTCTCACAGGTGCTGCTGCCATTGCTGCCATTCCACACATGGTTGCCAACTGCCAGCAAACACCACTGTATCATATTACCTTGCTGCCCAAATTCCAAACACAGGTTTACCCATCAAGCGTGGGTAATTAGTATGTGCTGTTTTTCTACTTATTGCCTGAGCTGTCATTTTATTTTTAATGCAGTGGATCTGTGAAACGGCAACTTATGTTAGTTTTGCTGTTATGTGTTTTTACAACCTGCAAATGCTGTGGTGGAGGTTTAAGATAACCGCCATGCAGCGCTAATCCTGTTGTAATATCTCCCTGCTAATGCAATATTCATGGTAATGCCAGTGAGTGCTATGATGGTCTGCTTTCAGTCATTTATATATAGTTCTATTATTTATTCAATTTAAATGTATTTATATGAAAACTCAAAGTGGTAAACATACTGGATGTAGCTGTAAAACTTTAAAATATATGAAATATTAAAGGGATAGTTTGGATCTTTTGATATGAAGTTATATAAGGTTTTTATCTGTAGTCTGTGTATGACATACAGAAGATGTCGGTCTGCATGTCTGCATGGCAGAAGTACCGCCATGGAAACTAAGCGATGTACTGCTGTGGCTAAAGCCACTGAAAAAAATAATCCCACTTAAAATATTCATAAACAGTTTAAGTGTATACTCTATTGAGAATATTTTCATTGCTATACCTTGCCGCAGACGGGCCTTTCCGGCAAGGTTGACAACTTCAGTTCCCCATCTCTGCTCTCATTAAAGCTGCAAGACTCCAATAACAAAAAGAGTAATTTTAGCTGGCTGAACACAGGAGCTGCTGCTCTACCACTGCCTCGATCAGTTAGGCTGTTTATGTTATTGTGTGACTTTGGTAAATCCAAACCAACCCTTAGGATCACCAAAGCCGCACAATAACACAAACAAACTAACGGATTGATGCAGCAGTAGACCAGCAGCTCCTGTGTTCAGTGGTGTTAAATTACTTTTTTTTGGCGATAGAGTCTGGCTTTGAAGAGAGCAACAAAATGGCTTCAGTTCTCTGTTTTTCCCTGACACTGATTATGTATTTCATACAAACCCACGTTGAAAGATCCAAACTACTCCTTTATGGTAATATAAGAAAGGGGCTCAGTGACCAACTCTCTCATTTTACTGCTAAACAGTACACTAAAATATGTTTCTGAAAACATTTAAGCTGAGAAATAGACAATGCCGTAACAAAAAATTCATATGTGATCAGCGCTGTTAGACAGTTTGACCAAAATTCACTAGCTGTGATCAACATGATTGACAGCTGCTTTAGAGACTCCTTGGCTCTGATTTTCATTCACATGAGGAATGCTATTAGAAGCGCTACATGGCATTTAGTGCTGTTTAAATATAGAGACATTTTCAGCAACTACATTTTTAAAGCATTAATGCATTTTGCTGTGATATTTACAATTTTAAAGTCTCAGCGATTTGACTGTTTCATTAGTTTATGGTGGCTTGATCTGATTTGGTTCCTCTTCCATTTCTTTTCCAGGCCTATGGTTCAGGTTGTGATGTAGTGATCTTGGCCAGTGACTTTGACTGTGTGCAGATTATCCCGGGAGCTCAAAATGGAAACATACAGGTGGGCTGTGTGGAGTGCTCCCACCAGCTTGGCAGGGTAAGTGTTGACTGCACACTGAGACACACTCCCACACGCAGTTTTTCCATGCAGCCAGAAGACATTATCAATTACGCTTAGCAAAAAGAAGAACATTTAGCCCTGCGTTTGCTCCCGTCTTGTATTGCCCATGCTCTCCCCTCCTTGCTCTCCTGCACCGCTCCCCATCTTCCCCTCTCCTGTGGGAATGGCTGTGCTGAAGCACTGATGGGGTGAGTAATGTTGTGATGATGAACACAGCTCTTTATTTTTAGATTGCTGCATCCTACGGAAACACAGTCTGCATCTTTGAACCTCTTTCTACCAACCCAAACAAACGCCACAAGGTGAGCATGAATGTCTGTATTTAAGACATAAATAGTGGTTTCAAATCAATACCTAGTGAGCTTAGTCACACTTGCTTGCTAATAACATCGCATGGTGTGTCACTCTCCTATCACTAACAGCAGCTTAACTATCAGTGGCAAAAGACAGGACAGTTCTTCCTTGACGCCATCACCTACAACCTGGCCTGGGACCCACAAGGTATGCCGATGCTTTCTGTGTTTAACAGATTCGCCAACTGTCTGACTAAATTAATCCACACTACGCGCAGCTCCTGTTACAGCCCCCCGTGGTTTGTCTGGAACGACATGTACAATGTGCGTTATGTAACAGTCACAGTGTGCATGAGGCTCTGTGTATTGTAGTAGTCAACGTGGGATGAGAGGTGTGTAACAGTGCCTTTGTGTCCACAGGGAACCGTATCCTAGCAGCAACGGAGCGGCTCCAGCTGTGGGCTCCTCCGCTGACAGATGCCCTGATAGAGGAGGAGGATGGGCAGTTGACTGAGGACAAGCCCCACCCTGTCCTCAATGACTGGAACTGTGTCTGGCAGTGCAAGTACGTGTTTTGGTTTTTTTTTTGTTTTGCTTTTGCACGTACTGTAAGAGCATCAGGCATGATCAACAGGGAAAAAAACATGTACATTGATCAAAATCAAGATCCAAAGATAATCTGGTGTAAAGCCAAGTACAGTCACACAGAGAATTGCTTGTAAAGGGAAAGGTCTCTTAGTGCTGCGTTGATGAAGCAAATCTATAAATACCCCAATACAGTTGCTTTCTGAGTGCGTCTTATAAATGTGAAGTCACTAAAAGCTTTTTTTATTCGAGTTTGTCATGGGTAATTGTAAGGTAATTGCTCATGTCTGAAATTACTAAATTTGACTGCCAGTTTTGTGACTGAAAATTGAAGTAGATCTTTTATGTGGAGCATTCTATGCCTGCACTTTTTTTTCTCTTTAGCTAAATGAAAGTAAAAAAGGAGCAAAATGTTTTTGTATTTTTCAATCAGCTGATGTTTTTACTTCCTTTTTTGTCAAGCAGTAAAAAGTCAGTCCCTGCCCTGTGCAGACAAATATTAACTTTAATTTTTCCTCCTAAAGGCTGCAGAATGACATCAATTTTTTACTAATTAAATCTTATAGCCGGTTACTGATTATCCAAACTGCACTCAGCCACACATGAAAGGTTTGTATGCACTGTTGGAAGCCACTCTTTTCAGTCTTTGGCTTTTAAGCTGTGCAAACAGACACAGAATACCTTTTTAGAAATTGTCATCTGATGACGTGTGCATGCCCAAGGCAGCCACTAAAACAGGGAAGCGTGAGCGCTGAAATTTCCAGCAATAGCTCATGCATAAAGTAATCATGCAAAGCTACTCACAGCTGACTCGAGAAACACTTGTGTTTGTCCTTTTGAGAGTTTCTCATGGAGAAGTGAATATAGCTGACACCACTGTTTATGCTTTCTCTCAGGACGGCTTCATCTGTTCACATTGCCAAGTGGTCACCTGATGGAGAGTATGTGGCAACAGTTGGAAAGGTACATGACTGATGTGAACACACTGCAAAAAAAACAAGTGTTGGAACAGTTTGAACTGCATGGCAGTTGTATGATATGCGTTTTTTATGTAATGTGTGTTCATGCATGTGTTTGCATACGCAGGATGACTGTTTACTTAAGGTGTGGTATCCCACCACGGGCTGGCGTTCTGCAGTGGTGGTCCAAGATCCCTCCGATAAAAAACCTCTTCCCGTTCACTTCTCCTTTGTTTACCTGGCCCATCCTCGCTCGGTCACCGGTATGTCCTGGAGGAAGACAAGCAAGTACATGCCCAAGTAAGAGAGTGGACACACAGTCACATGGTCAGGTTGGCCACAGTGACATGTTTAATTTTTTACATCTTTTAGTACATGCTTTATGTCTTCTAAAGCATGACGTAACGGTTCTGCATGTCGGCATGACGGTTCAAAAAAGCGATATTTCCACTTTTGAGTTTTGTGTTAATGAACAGGCTTATAAAATTCCTTACTGTATACAATGCTAATATTGTTTTTTATCTTGTCTGTTGTGAATTTCTATATTTGTTAGGGTACATTTCATGGGTTCAAAGTTGCAACATGGATGGTTAAGAAATGCCTCATACAATATACTCATCATACTTTTATGAGAAGTTTACAGTAGCACATGTTCTCATGTGCAGCACTGAAAAAGCTGTGTTTACGCAAAGTGTAGATTATGCAGGTCTGCAAAGTTTTGTGATTCACTCGTGGTTCCTGCTGTCAGTAAGCAGTCAGTCCTCTGTAGGCATATGACATTAAGTACACATAATTTGTGTATTAGGCTTGTTGCTGTAAAAACATTTTCACGCCTGTAAGAACTGTTCCAGAATGCCAAACACTGCTGGTGTTACTGACTTTGATTAGCTTCCCTCAGAGCTCTGTCACACAGTGACACAGTCTGCGAAGTGTGAGGCTGTCGTTGAGTTTGTGTAGCTGACTTTGAGCTGCTGTGTGTTTGGACAATTTGCACTAGTTGCACTTATCTGTGGCTGGTCAGCAAATTGAGAATGTGGAATCAGTGGTGGAAGCAGCCAGTGAGAGGCAGTTCTCTGTTTGGCTGTTCCACCGAGTGATTTCATCAATTTATTGCGGCCTCTCCTTGTATTTCACCTCAGCCTTTCCCTCAAAGTAGTAAGTTACTGAGTTGCATTCTCCTGTGTTTTTCTAGGGGCTCGGTTTGCAATGTGTTACTGACATCCTGTGAGGATGGTGTGTGTAGGTTGTGGTCGGAGACCCTGCTACCGGAAGACAGCCTGCTCGGAGGACAGATCTCTGAGAACGCACAATCCTTCAGCTCCAGCCTGCCAGGCTTGGCAGGCAATAAGGACAAGATCCAGCATGCTTTGGAGGTACACTTACTTATTCAGTGAGATCTAACCACAAATAATTCATTAAAGAAAATATATATATAATGTGTGCTACTTTTGATTAAAATAACCTGTGATCTCCTTGATCAGTCAATCCACCACCTGAAGCATCTGCGCCGGGGCCGGCGACGGTCCTCTGCTCTGGTGGCACACAGTGAGCTGTTGCCCTCTCAACTCGGCACGCAGGACACACACACTCACCGCCACATCGCTCATCATGCCAACGCCCTGTGTCACTTCCATATCTCAGCCAGTATTAACCCCAACACAGGTAGGCTGTCTTTGTTGAAACTGGCTCCGCAGCATTTTTCCATTTCTTCACCACAGATCCATAAATAGTTGTGCTATTGACCTAATAAGGTGTTCTGTAATGTTCAGGCTTTAATGACTTCCTCTGTAATAGTGACATTATTGAAAAAAATATTTCATATTCATGTTGAACACTGTGTTAAACACAGATTATTAAATTGCAGACATCCCTTAAATTGATCATTTTAAGATTCATTTTAAAAGCAATATTTAATTTAGCTTTTTCCTTTTTCACTACTTTCATCTATATATATCTCTTCCTCCTCCTCCTCTTCCCTCTTCCTCTGTCAGATATTCCACCGGTGCTGGCTGACTCTGCAGTGTTCAATCCAGACGATGGCAGCGGTGGTGGAGGCTTCGTGGTTCACTGGCTCAACAACAAGGACCTCAGCTTCACTTCCTCCATGGACCTCTTTATGCTGCAGCTCCGTAAGTTCTCTGAACAGCAGCTGGACCAGACTACTGATGACCCCCTGGACCCTGAAGGATCCCCTATGAAGTTTGACTTTGGTATGACTCGCAACCAGGCCAACACATTCCTTAACACAGGTTAGCCTCAAGGCAAAATCTCTTTATGACATTATGGTGTTCTCTGTATTCTAGACCTGGACGAGATGTCTGACAAAGCGTCCTCGGAGCAGGGTGAAGAGGGTGAGCCAGGGGAGCAGGGAAGCACCAAAGCATCCTCCCCGGGATCCAGCTCCAGCATGCCTTTGCCCTCCATGCTGCTGGAGCGGAGGATGGAGACTCTGATCACAGAGTGGAACAAGAGCCCAGACATGTTGTTCACCATCCATCCTACCGACGGATCTTTCCTGGTTTGGCATGTGAAGTACTTGGACGAATTCAACCAGGGCATCTTCAGACAGGTTCAGGTGAGCCGGGAATTGATTTGCATCCTGCTGGAACTTTCCACAAGCAAGTGAAAAACTTTTTTTTTTCCAAATTAGTAACTCTCCTGCTTTAAATTCACTAGTGAATCACTTGCTCATTCACTCACACATAGTGTCAGCAGTGTAAATGGAGTGAAACTTTGTCTCCAATGTAAGGTGACTCAGCACTCCTCCAGCCTTACATAAGACTCCTAATAATCCTTTTTTCTTTCTCTGACTGAGAGACACTGCTCGCCTCTGTGCATGTTGGCCATTAAAACTTTGTCCCATCATGGTTCATAAAACTCTTTTCTCCAAATTTTTCAATCTTTCTTAAGTAATATTTATTTTATATTTGGAAATACATTGTTTAATATTAATATTTAATTTAGCTAATCTACAATAATCCAATTAACTAAAAAAAAGAAGCTGCTCCCTAAACGATGTGTTTAGGTTTTGCTCTTTGCTCCTAAGAAAGAAGAAGAGATAGCAGATTCTAGCATTAGTGTTAAGTTAGTCGCTCACTGGTGTGCTCAAATTATTTTTCACATTCACACAATGTTCACTTAAATATGCAGCGAGATGCTTGCAGAGTAGAGCCCAGCTGGCTTTAAGGACAGCAAGGCAGTAACACAAGCAGGCTGAGCAGGAAGAAAGGCAATAGAGAACAGTAAAGAAATGATTGGCAGTTGATCAGCTTTATTTTACCTGATACTGATTATTTAAAGGGATTACTCAGCACTTAACACCTTAAATCTGTTTAAAAAGCTTTGTTTTTCTTGCAAGCCTCCATGATGAATGGAGAATCTAAAAAAGGCAAACATTCTTCATGAATTGAAGTAATCAGGGTCCGTATTTAACATCTGCAGAATAATATCAAAACGTCCTTTAAAAAAGTCGCATAATTTTTGCAGTATAATCCAAGTCGGATTTATGAGACTTTATGAGTGTGCCTGGGCATGCGAGTGCGTTAGCTGAGCTCAGACGCACGCGCATGCCCAGGCACACTTAAGGTGCACTACTTGAGGGTGTAAGTGTTTTATATTAGAATATTTTAGCGAATATGCATGTATCTGTGAAGTACTGATGAAAAGACTGGATAAATGAGACTTGGATTATACTGCAAGAGTTGTCTTGGTTTTAACAAAGTACAAATGCACTCGCATACCCAGGCATACTACTTGTCCATCCATCAGACTGTTTGTACTGCAAAATACATGTGTTTGGGAAGTATTTAGCATACAACTGGATAAATGCGACTTGATTTTACTGCATAAGTTGCGTGAGAGTTTGTAAAGGAATGTTATGATAAAGTTTTGCTGTTGTTAAAGATGGACCCTGATGACTCCAATTCATGAGGAATTTTCGCATTTTTTGGATTCCCTGTTCACAGTGGAACCATGTGAGAAATACAAGTTTTTCTTCACAGATTTTAGGTACAATGTGGGAGTACTTGATACACAGTTGGTTATTTTGAGGGTTAAGTGTTCCTTTTAAATACACCAGAATTTGCCGTGGTAGGATTGGCTCAGGATATCGCCACAACTGAGAGCATAACGTAACAAACCAAATATTGTGTTGTAATGTTGTTGCTACTCATGCCATCACATTGGTATAAATTGCTAATTAGGTCTCTATACGGCTGGAGGACTGTAAAACCATGTGCCTGTGGTACTAATGGGTTTTATTTCCCTTCATCTCTCCTACCAGGTGTCCTTCTCCTCCCGTATTCCAGTGGCGTTTCCTACAGGCGATGCCAACTCACTGAGTAAAAACATCCTGATGTACGCCTGCACTCTGACTGAGGGTGAGGGCGCCAGTGGAGGTGAGCAGGGGAGGATGGTCCAGCGTGTCTCCCACTCTGCTTCAGCCTCAGCCGGCCTTGGTTCACCCGCACTGGCGGCCTCTCTAAGCCCTCGCCCCGGCATCAGTCCCGCTGTCATGATGGTCTCCAAGCATGTTGATGGATCTCTCAACCAGGTAAAAGAGAGTTGAGCGCTTAGGATGCACGTTTTTATTTTTTTTTTCAAAGGTCAACGTGTTTTAATGAATGACCACTGTTAATGAAAATATTTCCAAAAAGTTATTGCATTCCTTTAACCCTTTCTAAAATTTCACAGTATTGTAATTGTATGTTTATGTGTACCCAGCCTTCCTAGCCCTCGCTGATGTTTTTGTTTTCCTCTGTCTGCAGTGGGCAGTGACGTTTGCTGAGCGCTCTGCCTTCTCCAACGTACTCACCGTATCACACAAGTTCCGCTACTGCGGCCACCGCTTCCATCTGAACGACCAAGCCTGCCACACAGTGCTGCCGCTGCTGCTCACCTCCTCTCACCATAACGCCCTGCTCACGCCTCCCTCTGCCCCTGGCAGCTTGGAAGGAGAGCAGCCTCCTACCTTTCCCATACCAAAGGGACTTCCCAGGTACGGCACAGAGGGAAGGCAGAGAAAGAGCAGGAGGGAAGTAAATAAGAAAGAGATGAGGAAAGGCGCATATGTTAGAAATGCCATAGATGGTGCTCACTGCAGCACTCTGTGACAAGTACTTATAAATGCTGGTCTTATTGTCCTCTGCATGAAACCTGAGTTCCTCTAACTATGCATAACTTTTCTCTTAGCAGGAAGCAGATTCGTAATGCAGCCACAAGGACCTTCCATGACCCCAATGCCATCTACAGCGAGCTGATCTTGTGGAGGGTGGACCACATTGGGCCCCTGTCCTGCACTGGAGGGGTCTCTGAACTGGCCCGTATCAACTCTCTCCACACGTCTGCCTTCAGCAATGTTGCCTGGCTACCTACGCTCGTACCCAGCTCTGTGCTTGGTAAACACGACCTGCATTTTTAATATGGACGTAAATTTTAACCCCAGTGATTCTTCGCATGAATGAATAATTACCAAGAACTTTAGTGTAAATGGGAAGTTTGACTTTTGCTGAATCATCTGAGCTTCTGCTTTTGATCACACAACAATAGGATGTTTGCTTGCTGTAAAGACAAACCTGCCAAATGATTGTATAGTATATGTTGGCGCTAAGGCCAATAGGTGGATATCACAGTGCTATGCATGTCAGATTCGTACTAAAAAGTTAATGATTTCTTCCTCACTTGGTTGGATAATTTTCATGACTGTGCCATAAAAGAAGCAAAATACTTATTCCAATAAAGATCCAACCTTGATCTAGTTTCTCTACATCCTGGCTCTCTGCCGCCTGAGGAAAGAACTTTATCTTTCCAGTAATTCTTTTTAAGTTGTGAGATGTTTTTTTTTTTTTTAAAAATGGTACAGGCACATGGCTCAATTTATCAGTATGCTTCCGTTTGCTGTGTGTCAAATTCCCCCCTCTCTCCCACTTTTTTTGTCTGTTTGCAGCTATCCTATCATTAACCCTTTGAAACCTGAGCAAACTAGCTTGACTTCTTCCAAAAACATTAAGGAAGACAATGAGCAACTTAACAAGAAATATCACAAAAATTAGTAAAAAAATTGAAAGAAGATTACCCAAAAATAAGCCAAAAGAAAAGGAGAAGTAAGAAAAAACTAGAAAATTACCTAAAAATTAAATAAAATTAAATGACGTATTTTTTTTCTATAGCATAAATTTGAAATAAAAAAATGACTATAGTTTTCTCAACATTTTTTTCTCAAAAAAAAGAAAAAAAAGAGGTTATTTCTAGCCAAGTTGCTCATTGCCTTGTTCCCATGTCTTCTAAAAAAAAATCAAACCCCTTTCTTTATTTTCAAGTACTTGCAGAAGGTGTCTGAACGCAGCACAAGAAAAAGATATTTATCTAGGTTTCAAAGGGCTAAAGGCAAAAAAAAAAAAAAATAATGATCTTAAAAACTACCAAATATTTAAAAAATAATTCTGTATTGTACACTAAATGCATTCTTTGGCCCTGCAGGACATTCATATAAACTTTGTATTGTGTCCCACAGGAACTTACTGTAACAGTGCCAGCGCCTGCTTCGTGGCATCAGATGGTAAAAACCTGCGTCTCTATCAAGCTGTGGTGGATGCCAGAAAACTCCTGGATGAGCTGTCAGACCCTGAAACGTCTGTGAGTGGACACACATGAAAAAAATAATGTTATTGCTCACTGGGATGTGACTATCACTGTTAATAGTGTTTTTTGCCACAAAGAACCAGGAATTGACCACATTTGTCACAGATGTCAAATTCTTGCTATAGGTCAGCTTTGCAACATCTGTGAGTTTTTTTAATATCCATTTTTCTTTCCATCACCCAAAACACAAAACAGTACTCTGTCTACAGGCAACACAGATCTCACATTTATTTGGATTGTAGCTTTTTTTTTCATAAAGCTAATATTTCCATCTCATAACAACCACCAGCCTACATTACCCAATACTTCACAAATCATTATGCAATATTTCTTCACCACATTAATGGTTTTTAATGCAGTACACTAAATGGATGGTTTACCAATTTTCGTGTGTGTCTCTGTTTAGAAACTGGTGGGCGAAGTGTTCAACATTGTCAGCCAGCAGTCCACTGCCAGACCTGGATGTATCATAGAGCTTGACGTCATTACAAATCAGGTTGGCAGCTGCTCTGTTTGTCACACTTACCTTATGAGTTATGGACAGAAACTCATGCCTTTGAGATCCTGAGACCTTCTGGTCAGTGGACATACTCACCTGTTTGATGCTATTTCCATGTGCATCTAGTGTGGCGCCAACACCCAGCTGTTGCACGTCTTCCAAGAGGACTTCATTCTAGGTTACAAGCCTCAGAAAGAACCCGAAGCTTACACACCGGCCTTTCCATCTGGTGAAGGTAAAGAACACTGTCAGATTATGTGTAGATCTGTTTCCTCATACTTTTCAAACCAGGGTTTGTATAAGGTGCTGTAGGTACTTAAATTTGACACTCAAAATTTTTAAGTACTGTTTGTAGAATACCTTGAAAATCAGACATTTTTCAACATGGTCTTGAAAAAGTACCTGATTATGATTGACAGGATAACAGAATGAAGTTTAGATTTATTTATTTTTTGAACTGGGAAGCAATGAACAGCCGACTATTTACGGTACGGTGAGCGGTATGAGATTGGTGCACCAACAGGCTGGTAAACGCCACTAAATAGTTGCTGCCAGCTTGTTTTGTTAGCCTGCATAACACTCACACTGGAGTAGAGTCAGACGTTAGCATATGTTTTGAGCTATAATTTAACAATAAATAAGAAGAATAATTTGTCTGAGTGTTGGTGATTTTTTTGAGTTTGCTGGTTTCAGGCCATATATTGCTTTCTGTATATTTTCCTGCTTTTTGTTCTTAGCCAATCACATGCCTAAATATATATATTAAGTTCTACCATCTAGAAATTTGCGCAGTTCTCTTGCAACAGATAGCTGTAAAGCAAATCTTTGAAAATAAAAAATCTTTGAAAATTAAAATGAATGCTTGTAAAAGTACTTGAAAGTCCTTAAATTTGACGTTCCCTTGTCTGTACAAACCCTGTAAAATCCAGCTGTCACTAAAAGAAGATTATGTGATTTTACTGTGTCCAGATTACCAACCCGCCCCATTCTCGGAGAAGTTCTTCCTGGTTGTGATAGAAAAGGATCTCAACAGGAACTCTGTTCTGCAGATGTGGCACCTGCACCTCAAGTCTGTGCAGGCCTGTGTTGGTGAGTGAAGGGTACACACAGATAAAGTGGTAGAATTACATGTTTTCCGCATATTTTTAAGCATGAAGGAATGAATTTACCTCTGTTTTATCCACATCCAACTTCCTCTCCTGAGCTGAAGGCCAGCTCTAATATTCCTGCGTCTCTGTCTTCAGATGAGCCGAGTCCAGATTTTAGCTTCCAGAGCCAGCTGATGGTTCCCAATCAAGTTGCAAATGCCGACTCATCTCCGGAGACCTCACCCATCAGACCCCTGCCTCGCTCAGCCTCCACAGCCAACTTGCAATCAGCCAGCAAACTCATCCTCAGCTCCAAGCTGGTGTACAGCAAGCGGCTCGACCTGCCCCATGGGGTCGAGGTTACCAGGGCCACCCCCTCTGCAGGTTAGGATGGGCACACATATGACTCACACCATGTTGTTGTTGCCAAAGTAAAAGAGATGTGTTAAATCCTTTTTTTGCTAATGCTGACTCACAAAATTGTCTTAAATTAAAATAAAATTGTAAATTTGAAAGGTGCTCCTATTTCTTGTCATATTAGGCAGATTCCAAGAAGTACCTGCATACATTATATAGAAACCAAGAAATCAGGTTATAACAGAAGAACGTGTTTGACATTTTCCCCATGTTAGTACTACCTCTTTCTTTTGCTAGGTCATCTGAGTTCTTCCTCCATCTATCCCGTGTGCCTGGCTCCCTACCTGATCGTCACCACCTGCTCTGACTCTCGTGTGCGGTTCTGGCGCTGTGCTGTGGAGGGCGATGAAGGGTATAGCGAGGATGACCGGGACAATCGCTCGTACCGCTGGGAGCCCTGGGTCCTGATGAACGAGGAGGAAGATAACAACAGTGCTGTGTGTGTGTCCGGGCGGCCTGTTGCTGTGTCCTGCTCCTACATCGGCAGGCTGGCCATAGCCTTTAAAAAGCCGCGACAAGCACAGGTAAGAAGTAAGACTTTAGTTTTGTGATGGTGTTTTCTGTGTATTGTACCAAAAAACCTACAGCGATATGGGAATTCATTTAACTGTGGCAATCACCTTGAGGTGGAAAATTGCAATAAAAATGTAAATGCAGTGAATAAACATCATTTGGCGGTAGTGCCTGAATCCTCCAAAAAAGATAACAATTTCATATATCAGCAGTGTCTTAATGTAAAACTGAGAAGAGTGAGGGAGAAACTAAATAAGAGAAACTTTCTTTACATTCAGCAGTAGAATTTGGGCTAACAGTCATAAGCCATTAGTGAAAAGGAAGTGATTAAAGCAGACTATCTGAGGATCTAATTCCATATCCTGTCACTGCTCTATATTTAAAGTTTAAGGACTTGGATGTTATTGAACTGAAACTGAGACGAGGTCAATAACAAAAGTCTGGCTTATGAGCCTGGGATTTCAGTGTACATGTAGATGTATTACACGTTAAAGTCTGTGTGGGCTCCCATGAGGCATTTTTATGAGGCCACATACTGTATCTTGTGTGGTATTTACCGTACGCCTGGTTGACTGGTTCAGTGTCTTCAGATTTGACATGGTCTAAGATAATGGTTCCCAACTGGTCCAGTCACGGGGTCCAGAATTCTCCGGAGTCATCAGTTCAAGGTCTACACCTAAGAGAAATGCACACATGTTCAATTCTATTTCACTTACTGTAAACAAAACACGGGCTGAAAACACAATGACATTAAACATAATGCAAGAATAAAGTGCAATTCCTTAAAACCTAAATAAACAGCACTGCAACCAAAAAAAGTGCATATTATTGCTTTAGGACCAGTGATGCTTCAAAGGTACTGCATGTGAAAAGGCCAAATAATACCAAAAAAAGGGCAATAAAATAGTTGCTGTACTGGACAAAAGACAAGTTGAGGTTATAAAGGAAGCCCCAAACAAAGTCTGCAGGTCTGTATTTCAAAATAAAGAATGTTTTTTACAAACTCAACACACTTGCAGTCCATTCAGAATGGACCCGTGACCCAGTTTTAGACCCCGACCCACCAGTTGGAAACCACTGTTCTCAGACATCAGACATTTTAAGAACGCTCTCCCCCTGTCCTCAGCTGCAGGGTTCTGGAGAGGACTTCTCCATGCATGTGTCCATCTATGAGTGTGAGTCCACCGGTGGCTCAGAGTGGGTTTTGGAGCAAACTCTCCACCTGGACGACTTCACCCGACCCTCGTCCACTCTGGATCCAAGAGTCAGTGTGGACTCCAACCTTTTTGTCTACAGCAGGTCAGGACGGCACTGCGTTTGTGTTTGTGACTTGTCAGCCAATGTATGTTTACCAGTTTGGGTGTTTCATAAGTTAATATTCTCCTCGCCAGGTCTGACCTGTACATGACCAGAGACCATAGTTCCCCCAACATTAAGCACTATGTTCACTTGGACTGGCTGTCAAAGGAGGACGGCTCTCACATCCTCACTGTGGGGGTTGGATCCAACATCCTCATGTACGGCCGAATCTCCGGCATGGTCAATGAACCGACTAGCAGCAAGGAGGGGGTAGCTGTCATCACCCTTCCTTTAGGGGGCAGTATTAAACAGGGCATCCGCTCTCGCTGGATCCTGCTTCGCTCTGTGGACCTCCTGTCCTCCGTGGACGGTACACCGTCTCTGCCAGTCTCGTTGTCCTGGGTGAGGGACGGCATCCTGGTGGTGGGCATGGACTGTGAAATGCACGTGTACGCCCAGTGGCATCAAGACAAGAAGCCTGGTGAGGGAGAGGAGGGAAACCTATCCTCCGCAGACATTGCTGGGGGTCAAATCACAGGTTCCTCCTCTGTGTTTGAAGGGAGAGCCAGGTCTAAGAGTGTGTTCGAAGGGAGTGCTGCAGTGGATGAGGCCCTTCGTGCCCCAGCGGGACTTCAGGAAGGGGGACTGTTTGAAGCAGCTCACTCCCTGTCTCCGACTCTTCCACAGTACCATCCCACCCAGCTGCTGGAACTCATGGACCTGGGCAAGGTTCGCCGTGCAAAGGTGCGTTTGTTTCTGCGTCATTCAGTTACTCCAATATCTGCAAAATTACTATTTTGAGCTCTTGTTTGTTTATTTAAAGCATAGTTAAAATCTGTAATAGGATAGAGTACAGCGAGCCACACATTTTCTGGATTAGGCTGGGTTTACACTGGATGCGGAACAGCCGCGAAGCGCGCTGATTTTCTGTTGAGTGCCAGCCGCCCGCTTTTTGTGCCTGTGTTGAGCAGCCAGACCGTTCACACTGGATGTGCTGTGGCTCCGAGCCCCCAACTGCAGCGATAGTTTCGGGATCTGATCTTTTTTTTCTGATAGCTTCAAGCAAATCTGGCAGGAAACCACATTAATAATCTGTTATGAATGATAAAAACACTAAATTAAATATTATATTAAGGATTTGACTACGAAAATGATTAAAATATGCATCCGGTGCTTCCACAATGCTTGACAATTATGTTTACAGAGAGGGAGAGACATGCAGACACACCCAGACATGCAAGCACACAGCGACACACACACACTCACATGCAAACAGCCAGAGACACACAAGAAAGCAGGGACAGAGAGACAGGGACAGAGCTCACTGTGTGATTAGAAAGGAGCAGAGAAGGAGAATTGCTGCTGACCAGCATGGAGAAATGCGCTCCTGGTGTAAAGGCAGCTGTGCAGCAATAAACATATTGGGGCGCTCTCGTGTCCCGTGTGAACCCAGTGTTAGACTAATCAAAAAAACACAGACGGCAACAGAAACAGTAAAAAATCCCGATCCAGCATCTAAACCACATTGTAATATGCACTGTGTAAACCATTGCTCTTCTGTGTATCAGGCCATCCTTGCTCACCTGGTGAAATGTATTGCCGGGGAAGTCGCTGTGGTTCGGGACGTTGAGGCCGGTGAGGGCGGAGCCAGGCGACATCTGTCCCGGACCATCAGTGTGACTGGCAGCACAGCAAAAGACACCATTGTGGCGGGCCGCGATGGAGGCAGGGACTACACAGAGATCAACTCCATCCCTCCCCTGCCCCTCTATTCCCTCATGTTGGCTGACCTGGACACATCGTACAAAGGAGCAGAAGAGGCCGCTAAGGGAGCTAAGGTGTCTGATGGTGAGGGATCCCAGAAGTCTGCAGAGGACCAGTATGCTGACCTCTTCCAGGTAAGTAGAGTTAAGAGAGCTCTGATTTTGTTGTTAAAGGTGCAGTCCACTTAAACTCATTTTGTCCTGTGTTTACAGATGCAAACAGTTACCACAGATGATTTTGTGAACTTTGCCACCGACAAACCAGAGAAGAAGTCTCGAGTTATTAACCTCTCTCAGTATGGACCTACCTACTTTGGACCGGAGCACGCTCAGGTATCACTTTTTTTTTGTTAATAGGGGATTCTCATTTGTAAAAAAAATCCAATTTATAAAAGGGAAAATTGTGCTGTCACAGTCTATGCAGACAACATATAATACATTCCAATAATATTTTTTTCAGTCCGAACCAAAATTGAAAAGATATATATTTTTGGATTTTATCCTGAGTAATGGGGAGGAAACATGACAATGATAACATGGTAACTATAGCAAATCTGCACATATTAAACAAGATATATCAAAGTGCCATTTTCTCGATAAAGATGTATTATTGAGAAACTTTTTTTTAAACTGGTCCAGTATTGAGAGCAAGCAGCTGTGAAACGGGCTGCAGCAATGCAACTGTGTAACAATGTACTCAGAGCAATTATGCATAGTCAATTTACACTGCTACATGCACTAAACATGCTTGTTTTTTCCCCTTATAGGCTCAGACTGTTATAAGTGTCTGACAACATTATGGAAAGAGCCCTACAGAGAAATGAAATATTGGTCTTTACCATTTGCTTGATCCGATCTGTTTGTTATTGTGTGTAACAAAGTCTTTCTCAAGGAGTTGTCTCATTCTGAAATTTTGCCAGAAGTGACTTGTTGCAGAAAAAAACAACAATGAAAACATTAGTTTCGGAGAGAGGAGTACCAAATGTGTTGGAATACAGAAAGTTTAAAGATTTTCGATGTCAAGACTGAATATTTATCTGATTTTTACAATGTGGAAGGTCAGCAAGATTTCAGAATAAGACTAGAATGAGACTTGATTACACACTCTAACAAACATACTGGATCAGTGATAGGTTTCTAGTGGATGTACATTGACGGTGAGGTATTGCCCCAAGTGGCAACCTGTCACAGCTGCCGGCTGTAGCGCTCTTTCTCAAAACCAGGCCAGTCTCAGAAAATGTCGTCTCCATTAGTCACATAGTCAGGTTAGAAAATTCCGACATTTCCCTTTAGGTATTGTATAATATTTGCAAAAATGTAACAATTTACGGTTATGGTTGACATTGTAAATTACATCAGTATGCCATCATAGTTAAATATTCATTCAGATTTTCTTATTTTGGTCTTTTCTCTTTTGTGTGTCCAGGTGTTGTCCAGTCACCTCATGCACTCCAGCCTCCCAGGACTGACCAGACTGGAGCAGATGTTCCTGGTGGCCTTGGCTGATACTGTTGCAACCACCAGTGCTGAGGTCACCAGCTCCACTGATCAACAGTACACAGGTCAGCATATATGTTTATGAATATAGGATATGAGTTCTCTAATGTACAAGAGATTTTTTTTCAGTTGCAGGTGAATGAAGTCGTGCGTCATTTTGATTGTTGTACTTTTGTAAGTAAGATACACGATGTTATACATGCAGAATGTGCTTGTACTGTAATTTGGCGTGCTGACGCGCCTTAATGTCTACCAGTCCATTAAGTGTTACCCTTAGCAAGAGATAATATTGTATTACAGTTGACTAAAGGTTATAGACATAAAAGCCAAACATAATTTTTCTTGATTGTGTGTTCATGGATATAGTTAATCTCCAGCCATCAAATCTCCATTAACATAAACAACAGTGATTATACGGTTCGTTTTTAACGGTTTATATACAGACACTGCACTTTTTTCATTATCTTTGTCTATTTCCTCTAATTTTTCATCCTGTTTATTTAGTCTTTTGAGAGGAAGACATTAGCAGGTTGTTCCCGGGCTAAGTAAGCACAGAGAGGGTAAGAAGGTTCAGGGACAAGAGACACATGCTCCGACAGGATGCATGAACTCGAGTGATACTGGCTTTTCTTTGTGGCTGCTGTATCTAATAGTGTTCAGTGGAATAACAGCGACAAAGCTGACAGCTTCCCGCTGTTGTGTTTGTGTAGGTGGCGAGGCGCTCGATGAGTGTGGACTGAGGTACCTGCTGGCCATGCGTCTTCATACCTGCCTGCTCACCTCTCTGCCCCCCCTCTACCGCATGCAGCTGCTGCACCAGGGTAAACCACACTGCTCATTA
Organism: Plectropomus leopardus; assembly: GCF_008729295.1. NCBI lineage: Eukaryota > Metazoa > Chordata > Actinopteri > Perciformes > Serranidae > Plectropomus > Plectropomus leopardus. Next base: position 10,622,445 of record NC_056463.1, read on the forward strand.
TGCTGCTGCTGTGACACATGTAGAAAACATTTTGTGGTCAAGGAATACAAATTGGTGGTGCATTTAATTTTAGTAATTAATTTCAGATACTTACCCCTTCTCTTCCTCTGTGTCAGGCCTATCAACATGTCACTTTGCCTGGGCCTTCCACTCGGAGGCAGAAGAGGAGCTGCTGAACATGATCCCGGCCATGCAGAGAGGCGACCCGCAGTGGTCTGAGCTCAGAGCTGTCGGAGTGGGTTGGTGGATACGCAACATCAATACTCTGCGGAAAATGGTGGAGAAGGTACTAGGATAAATTCAGTTGACAGTTTCTGACATGAGGATAATGATGCAACAGTTAACTAGAAAAGGAAATATGAGACTCCTCCACAGGACAACATTGCAAACTGCGTCAGAGAGGTGATGCTTCCAGCTACACTACAATAATGTTCTTTAGTTTGTGGTGTTGTTCTTCTGCATTCTGAAAAACATGAACACCTTGCCAAACATTGCCATCAGCGTCCCTCTGGAAATACCCCAGTTTAAGCGGTATGTCTCAACAAAACAGGTCAGGTGTTCCCATCTTTTGTGGACCCCTGTAGTTCAGGTTTTAAACCTGTACTGACTGCAAAATTCAAAAGCTGTCTGACAGTTATTGTATCTGGAGACATGCATTTCTCTCTGTACTAACCAACTGAAATGCATTTTCTATAGACGTTTACAGTTATAATTAAGATTCATATAAAGGGGCTTTAAGTGCTTGAATTTGACACTCAGAAATTTAAGTATTGGAATACCTTAAAAATCAGACTGTTTTTAACTTTGTCCTTGGAAAAGTACTTGATTGTAATTGAGAGGAGAATAGAAGGATAAATTATTTTATAGAACATATTAGATATATATTTTTAACTCGAAAGCTGAGAACAGCCGTGCTTACAGGAGTTTGAGCAGTATGAGATCGGAGCGCACAGGTTGGTAAACTCAGCAGAATGTCATCGCCAAGATGTTTCGCTTACCTCCAAAACACTCAGTGGTCGAGTTTCAGCTGTTAGCTCGAGGTTGAGCTTTGTCAGTCACATGGCTGAATAATAATAACCAATACATTGATAATAAGTCAATTGTAGGCCCCGGTAGCATGTTTGCCCCATCAACAAATTTGCACAATTCTTTTGCAACAGATGGTTGTGTGGAGAAAACAGTTTCATCCTTGAAAATAAGTGCATAAAAACGTATTTGAATCCGTCATTTTTCCTCTTTCAGTTGGAGCCCCATTTTTTTCTTTCTTTGCCTCTCGATTCAGTCCATCAAAACTCCTGCCATCCATCCATGAGAACCGACAATTTAATTAAAAAAAACCCCCAAACAATGGAAATTACAGCCCGGCCCATCCAAAGTCAGCGGGTTGGGTTGGGCCCAGCAGGACGCGGGCAGGGGATCAGAGCTCTACCCCACAGCGCTCAGGTGAAGTTCGGGCTTTGCTCAAAGATAGCAGCCAAGTTCCAGACTGTGAGCAGCAGGCATCCAAGATACACGGCATCAAAAAAACGCAAATACAGCGAGGCAAAAAGTCCAAACGAGTGGATCTGGAGTTGGCTTTTACCTTTATGTTCGCTTGTGAGCAAATTTATAAACAGTAACCGACAATCCTGTACAATATGCTTTTAACAGTAGCTGAATAACGAGTACATTTGTGCTGGCATGTCTGTTAATCTTTTGATTCCTTCGTTATCTTTGAAGTGCACTTAACGTCTTTCCAGCAAAGACTGGGGTTATTGATTTAGTAACCGTGACGTTTGTGTGTAATCAGTTAGGTAAAGCTGCATTCCAGAGACACAACGACCCTTTAGATGCTGCTCTGTTCTACTTGGCCATGAAGAAGAAAGCTGTCCTCTGGGGGCTCTTCAGGTATGACGCTGTTTCTGAGCACATCATTATTTTAAACTGAGTTACTGTTTGGTTTCAATTAAGTTCACACAAAGCCTTCATGGGATACTGAGTTGTGCGGTTTTGTTTGTTCCCAGGTCTCAGCATGATGAGAAGATGACTCAGTTCTTCAAGAACAACTTCAGTGAAGACCGCTGGCGAAAGGCAGCTCTGAAAAACGCTTTCTCCCTGCTGGGGAAGCAGCGCTTTGAACAGTCCGCTGCCTTTTTTCTACTGGCAGGATCACTCAAAGACGCCATAGAGGTGGGAGCAACACACACACACGCACGTACACACAGCTTATTACTGTTGAGTCTGCTCAAACACTTCATTGTCATTTCCATCGCAGTAGAAACTTGGCACATCCTTGTTTTATGGAAATAGAATAAATTGTGTGAAGGTGCGTCTGTATGAGAGTCAAATAACTGACGGTGCAGGTATCTGCTGCTTGCTGTATATTCTGCAGCCTTTAAATCACATGAGAAAAGACTAAATTACACTGATAGGATGAAAAAAAAGCCTGCATAGTTTTCCTTGGCCTGGGTTTTCATACAGCTTAGTCAAAATAAACAGATAGATGAAAAAGGAAGCAGAAGCATGAGCTTTGCATGCTTCAGCAGCACGTGTAGGTTGATATGGAAATTACTGCCTCAAACATCCTTAAATTTGCACTTTGATGCTTACTTGCTTACATTTTCTTGATTAAAGTGCAGTTTTAACCCCAGTCTCATCTCCCCTCTGCTCTTTTACGTCGTGCAGGTGTTGATGGAGAAGATGGAGGATCTCCAGTTAGCTATGATAGTAGCAAGGCTGTATGAGGCTGACTTTGAGAATTCATCCACCTGCCAAGGTCTCCTTTATGAGAAGGTCCTGGGCTGTAACAGGGACGGCAGTGGTTACCACTGTTCCAGACTGCACCCTGACCCTTTCCTGCGCAGCATAGCCTACTGGATCATGAAGGATTACACCAGAGCTCTGGACACACTGTTGGAACGAATCCCCAAAGAGGATGACGAGAACCCTGGTGAGCTGGTTGCAAACATTTCAGTCTTGCACAGCTAAAACCTGTAAAACCTCTGCTCGTTATTTGCACTGTGTGCTATGCTTAACGGCTTTCTCTTTCTCCTTTTCTTTTTCCCTCTCCTTTTCTCGTCCCTCCGTGTTAGATGTGATGGTAAAAGCTTGCAACCCTGTGGTGTTCAGTTTCTATAACTACCTGAGGACACACCCTTTGATCATCCGTCGGCATTTTGCAAATCCAGAGGGCACAGCAGCACATGTGGGCCTCACTGCTGAGAAGAGCAGCGCAGTTGAGATCAACCTTATAGAGCGCAAACTGTTCTTCACCACTGCCAATGCACACTTCAAGGTAGGCTCATTAACAATGTGGCCACTCTAATCCAGTTCTCCTCATACAGTTGGGACCTTTTAATGTATCTGCCTCCTCTATTACAGTTGCAAATGGTACATAGTAAGTGTTTTGAGATGTTTTAATCTATGATTCTTCTGTAGGTGGGCTGCCCAGTTCTGGCTCTGGAAGTGCTCTCTAAGATTCCAAAAGTTACCAAGAAATCAGGCTCCTCACCTCTCAGCAAAGCTTCGTCCAAGGCCAACTTGAACTCGAGCCAACCTCTGGAAAATGGCACCCAGGGAGGCATGGACTGGGGCACCCCGGCAGCGCCTGCCCATGCCTGGGGAGGAAATGATAGTGTGGGCGGGTTGGACTGGAGCCAGCCTATGGTCAAGGTGGAGGAGGACGATCTGAAGCTGGACTGGGGAGAGGACAAGGAAGATGACGAAGACGAGGATGATGACGATGGTCTGACCATGAAGAAAACAGAGGTGGAGAGTGGCGGCTCTAAACTGCAGAGAGAGGACTCACAGGTAGGAATAATAAATCTGGAATCCATGGGAACAGTTTCTGAAATGTTAATAGGATTTGATGATTATAGATACATTTCAGAGCATTTCAACAGAATTGCATTGCTAGGTAACAGCTTAAGTCAGTGTTTACTTCCTGTCAGCTGATGTCATTTACATTTTGGCTGTTTTCTCATATGAAGTGCAGACAATTTTCCAGAGAATCAGGTGCGGACATTGTCAGGAGTTTGTCTTTAGCACATGTAGCACACAACACGAGCTTATCTGTGTTAAATCAAGAAGCATTTTCACCTACTGGAAATAAAAGCTTTGATTCAGGCGAGGCTGGCACCTGGATAGAGTGCGCAGGAGGCAGGACGATGTGTTCTCTCCAGTTTTGTTGCTGTCGTTGTATAAATGATGTTTATTTTAGGGATTATACACTGTGAATAATACAAAAGCAATACATGTAGAGTTTTTATGTTGTCAAGTTTTGAAAGGGTTGCTCTCTGTATTTTAGATACACCCTAAAACAAATCAGTTAGTGGTCTGCTGTTTTGATTTCATGGGAGCCAGATGTTGCTGGGTTATAGGGGCATTTTCTGATTCACAGCCAGGGGTTTTTCACCCAGATGAAACTCATTAACATATCAGGCAAGAGTAGTTTAACTGACATGACACTGGGCTAGGAGGGATTCAAATGTGTTAGGAGATAAGACTTTCTGTAAGACTTGTTGCCGTAGATATGATTAATACTGAAGTTTGACCCCTCTGAGGTCTTGGTGAAGCCTGCACCCAGAACAGATTTCTCAAAGTGCTGAAAGTTGAATTGTTAATTTGGAAAGCCCTGAATACTCCAGACTGCCACCATAAGGTCATCAACTCTGCAGAGTGCCGCTCTTTTGCTTTAACCCTCTGTCATATATTTCAGGGTGAGTCAGAGGTGGACGTGATAGCAGAGCAGCTGAAGTTCCGTGCCTGTCTGAAGATCCTGATGACAGAGCTGCGTACGCTGGCCACAGGCTTCGAGGTGGATGGAGGGAAGCTCCGCTTTCAGCTCTACAGTTGGCTGGAGAAAGAGATAGCTGCCATGCATACAATCTGCAACTACAAGGTACACTTTGATAACGTTTGATGTGATTCGCTTGTGCATTATTAGGCATTAGCAAAACTGATTTTCCTCCTGGTTAATCGTGGTTGTTTAACATAAATTTTGTCAACACAAAGGTGGAGGGGAAGGAGGAAGATTTTGAGGTGGAGCGCTGGAAAGAGCGTACATCATCAGTGGACATAACAGATGACGCCCTGGATCGTACTGAGGCCGGGGCCTACGAGCGTCACCAGATGGAGCGACGGCGTCTTCAGGCCAAGCAGCAGCACTCGGAGAGGCGCAAGGCGTGGCTGAGGAAGAACCAGGCCCTGCTGAGGGTGTTTCTGTCCTACTGCAGCCTTCATGGAGCCAAGGGGGGAGGAGTCACCTCCGTTCGCATGGAGCTTCTGTTCCTTCTGCAGGAGAGCCAGCAGGTACACAGACACGCTCATACACACATGTATGTTGTGTGCTTCTACTGGATTACTGCATAAAAAAATCTCCGTCTTCCTGTCTCACTCTGCAGGAGACCACAGTAAAGCAGCTGCAGTCTCCTCTGCCTCTGCCTACGACACTGCCTCTGCTGTCAGCTTGCATCGCCCCCACCAAGACTGTCATAGCCAATCCTGTTCTCCACCTCAGCAACCACATTCATGACATCCTCCACACCATCGCTCTCATGGAGGCGCCGCCGCATCCTGACATCATGGATGATCGGGTCAGAACTCAAATAAGAATCTAACTTTATATAGACCAAGCATACGGCCTTTTTCACAGTCATCTCAAGTCATACATTTTGATGCTGAATAAGTCAAATTTGTCTCTGTTACTCTCAGGTGAATGCTTTGCACACACTCGCAGCATCTCTGTCTGCTTGCGTCTATCAAGCACTGTGCGACAGCCATAGCTACAGGTAAGTGCAGTGCCACCGGCCCAACAGTCTCTGCAAGTTTTATTTTCTTAACAGCACCATAGGTGCTTTTTTCTGAGTGTGTTGGTTTCACTATTGAGCAGATGTGTGGCCTTGAGTTACGTGATTTGAATAAATCACCATACAAAAAAAACATGGTGGTCAACCAAAACACACAGAACGTCTTTCACAAGCTAATTGACTGTTTGAAACCTGAAATTGGTTAGATTTTTTTCGATAACAAGAGAGAAATGTCCCACAGATTGCACGAAATGTTAAAAATGTGACAAGAAATAACCTAAAAAATAGTAACAACAATAAACAACATGTTTCGTTCATCAGGTGAAGCCTAGAGCGTAACGCTTGTATTTTATTCAAAATGAAGATTAAAGCCAAAAGAGGTGCCATGACAAAATGAATACACAGCCTGAGTTTTGTAAATTTAATATATTATTACTCTGTTTTTAAAATGACACAAGAGTGCATCGTGGCAAGTTTAGAACTTGAAACTCAAAGTTTAGGATTTTGGAGTTGATTTGGGATTGTCTGTCTTGACGTGGGAGTGGAGTGTAAAGAATTGAAACTTTCTTGTGACTCGCAATGTCTCCTCTCTGCTATTCAGTCCACAAAGTACACGCTCACTGCTATTTTTTTCTTGAAGACAGCACCATCGTGAGTTAAAGTAGTAGTCGAACATTTTGGGAGATTTACTCTTGACGCTAAGCTTAACTAAGCACAACTTGACTATAGCTCAGACAAGAAACACAAACAGTAAATTTACATTTCTCTTCTCATTAAATTCGAGCAAGGAAAGCTAATAAGCGTGTTTACCAAATGTAATCAAAAATCATTAAAATTGATTCCAATTTCTGGTACAAGATATAAAACCTCCACACCAGACTGTCCAAACAACAAACAAACAAACCAACCATACAACATTACACCACCACAGTACACTTTAGATATACTCTACATGTTTTGTGTGGTTGTGACTCACGGTTTTTCTTTCTGTTGTTTGCTTTGCAGCAGTCAGGCAGAGGCCAACCAGTTTACAGGGATGGTGTACCAGGGCCTTTTGCTCAGTGAGAGAAAACGACTGCGCACAGAAAGCATTGAAGAACACATAACTCCCAACTCCGCTCCTGCACAGTGGCCAGGTAACAAAGCCCCTGCGTAAACAACCACAGACATTTTTAGGGTTAGACTGAGTTGTACTCTTTACTCAAGGCAGAAAATAAGGAAAAAAAAAATCTTTAAAGGACAGCTTTGCTATCGTGGGATGGCTACTCATTAACATTTTGGTCTCAATACTCTCAAGAAGTGTTTTAATGAGATTGAAGCTAAATTTGATCCTAATCCAGAATCCTCACAGAATGCATAGAAAGGGAAAATGGCATATGTGTGAGCATCAAAGACATGCGTCAGAGAGAATATGAAAAGCAGAGGGAGAGGAAGAGCAGAGCAAAGCAGGCCGTCTGTGTTTATGCAGAGAGGCAGATGGTGTTCTATAATAGGAGCTTCATGGCCTCTGGGAAGGAAACGCAGAGACAGACCGATCACGCCATCATGCAAATGTTTCAAAAATGGGTTCAGTATTGTACAAAGTGTTTTGTTCTGCTGTAGAAGTTTTAATCTTTTATGCCATGTTGTGCGTATGTGTGTCCTCTCTCTGCAGGTGTGTCGTCCCTGATTTCTCTGTTGACGTCTGCCAGAGAGGAGGACCAGCCGAGGCTCAGCGTCCTGCTGTGTGAGGGCGTCTTGGCTGTTTATCTTGCGCTGCTCATTCACGGCCTGGGCACTCACAGCAGCAACGAGCTCTTCCGCCTGGCAGCACATCCCCTCAACAACCGCATGTGGGCCGCGGTCTTCGGGGGAGGGGCCAAAGTCATTATTAAGCCAAAGAGGCCTGAAGCCCCACCAGGTAGAATTCAGCCGTTGATTACTCCATCATCACCGTCATTGTTGTCTTTTGTCTCTCTGGTCTTCGTAATCTGTCCCTATACTCTTTTCTTGCCGTTGTCCTCTTCTGCTCCATCTGACTTTCTACATCCTGACTTATCTCAGATCTGAGGCCCTGCTTCCATCCCTCAGGCCTGTCTCCATAGTTACATAAACATACACCTAGTCCTGTTGATGCTCCTAAGATGCTGCTGCTGTGTGGTGTCTTGTGTGAGTGTGCCCTCTGCCCTGTGTCCCAGTGCCAGCTGATTTTGAGGCAGCCAGGCCAGAGGAATCTCAAGAGACAGGAAGACCTGAGCAGAGCAGCCTCACCCCAAACCCCACTCCCATCCCCACTGAACCCCAGCGCCCCAAACGCCCCCCTCCTCCCGTTTCAAGGGGAGAGGGGTTGGGCGCTGTGGCACCAGCAACTGAGGCCAGCTGTGAGTAACTGGGCTGGTGGATTGCAGTGCTGGTTTGCAGGATTGCAGTGCATGGTAATTGTACAGGTTTGCATTGTTGCAGAGTGCTTGATTTAACTCTCCCCCTCTCGTGCAGCTACTACTGAATGCCCATAACGAACAGCAAAGCTCACTAGTGCTATGAAGACATTGTCATCTGTGTTCAGTGTTATGATAAGCTGACAGCTGTGTGTGTGAGTCTGTGTGAGAGTGCGTGTGTGTGCTGCATTGCATGTGCGTGTTGTAACGTCCTCCATGCTCATCTCATTGTGTCATTCTCATTGTGCCACTGAAGCAACAGCTGGGCCTAGCAAGGAGTGTTCAGATGCCAAGGCTGAGCAGCCCTCTGAGACTAAATCTGAATCTGAGACTAAACCAGGTACACCTTGAGACAGTGAAATGCTACTGTAGAGCTGGAAATGCATAACTAGTTGCGTTTTGTCCCTTTTGTGGCATTAAATGTGTAAAAAGACAGTTAAGAATGTGAATGGATCAGAGTTAAGCCCGATTTATGGTACGGCGCTTGAGATATTTGTCACTTAACAGAAATGACATATTTTTGGAAGAAAAAAGTGTCACTTAATGTTTTCCTTTCATGTCTTACACCTGGAGAATTAGAGTGATGTTGCAGACATATTTTGTAGTGCCAGGCAGGATAAGGCAAGGCAGCTTTATTCGTATAGCACGTTTCATACAACAGGACAACTGAAAGTACTTTACACAGCAATAAAGTAAAAGCATATTAAAAGGATAGAGACCTACAATGAAAGAGTAAAGAGAAAAGATATAAAAAGGTAAATGTAATTACTAAATGATCTGCAATTTAAAAAAAATACAATAAAATAAAATGAAAAATAAAAGTCACCATTAAAAATAGCAAAAAGTGCTGACAGAAGATGCAAAAATAAAAAAAAAAAGCAATTTGATTGATTCGTGTTCTTAAATGATCATTTCAGCATTTTCAACCATAATCCACTATCAAAATATTTGCCATAGTTTCTCATGTATTTGTGGCCAAGTGATGGAAATGAACAACATTTTTTTAAAAACTGGTTCAGTGTTGATTGTGAGGGCAGCAGCCGGCAGCTGTAAATATATGGGGCAATTGAACATTGTCACTGTTTCTCCATTAAAAGTGGTTATTTTGCCACTGACAGGCTCAGATTGTTATTGTATGAGGCTAAAGTCTCGTTCTGGCATCTCATGAGATGCCACTCGTTGCAGAATTGAGAGGACAGTGGCCGGCCAAACTGCCTTCACCAGGCTGACTGACAGCAAAGATTTAATGCCAAAATAGATTTCATGTCAACTCCACAGAAAGAAGTCAGGCAGGGCACATACTGGGCAGATCGCCAGACTACTACTGCGCTGTATATGTCTCGTGTGTGTATTAACTGATTCATTAATTGTATTTCCCAGCCCACAATAGCGAGTGAGGGTAATGTTAATGCCAACCAACAGTCAAAAACACATAAAGTGGGATATTCAGGTGATTTAAAAAGCTGTTTATGCAGATTTTGCTTCACTAGATGTGACAGAAATGGACCATGGAAAATGCAGAGGGTCTGATTTCCCTACTGAAGCATAAATTGAAATTGACATGCGACTTTTAAATTTTTGTCAAGCGACATAAATCTAAAGTGTCGAGCGCCCGACCATAAATCAGGCTTTTCTGTATAGCAGTAGTGGAGGTAATAATTACAATGTAGACTGACAGTAGCTCTTGTGTGACTTGATTCAGCTGTTTGTCTGCATCCGATTTTTAGATTTGTAGAAATGAAGCCATTTCCTCAGTAGCCGTGCTGTTTAAGGAGTCTGTTGACTGAACTTGACACTGTTCATTCATATTCATTAGGCCAAAGTAATCTGTGCTCACATTGTGTTTGTGGGGGAGGAAGATATGGACTGGCATTTAGACTCAATATCACTGTAGAGTCTGAGATAGCTCTCAGCACAGCCAAGAGCCTTTTGAAGAGCTGGTTCAGGGCATCTTAAATGCCAGCCTGTTGATAGGAATCACTTTGCCAAAATGTTAAGAAACTGCCCTTTTTGAGTGCCCCTGCAAAAATTATATGCATGTCTCAATCACACAGCCTTAAACAAATGTTACACAGTGCCTCCCTATCATGTTCAAATTAACACTCATTTTAAAACTAAATAAACAAGCTCATCATGTTTACCTCCCTCAAGTGCTGTGGATAGAAAAAAAAACCCTAAACGCTTAACACATGACTGCTCAACATATTTGCTAGTGTTTGATGTGTTTTCTGTGTGTATTTTGTGCCACGCACTACATCAAATATACACTGATTCAATTATGTGGTCTGTGTAGTATCTGTGTGTCTAACTGCACTGTCTACTCTGGTTTGTGTCTTGTCTTGTTTTGTCTGGTGCGATGCCAGAGATAGTCACCCAGGATAATGGGGCAGGTTTGTGCACAGCCTAGTGTGTCTTGCCCTGTGCTTCCATCCTAAACGTTTGTATTTTGTGCATCTGTATGTCTCTTTTCCAAGTTTATCTGTTTTGTTTCGTGTGCTATGACTCATCAAAGTCATAGAGCTCAACGTTACAGTTATGCTGTAGACAGAACTGCATTTTAGACAAGATTAGGGTTAATGTTAAGAGTTTAGAGTTATTGATGTAGGGCAGCGATACTCAACTTACGGCCCATGGGCCAAATCTGGCCCCTGATAGGGTGCTGGGCGGTCCCCCAACCATTTTCTAATTCACAATCAAAATAAAGTGATTCACACTGGGAACTGATTAGTACTTTTAGTATACATAAGGTGCCAGTATCCTTAAAAAAAGCACCAAAATAGAGCTTGTTTATCAAAAAAGTGCCTGTGGAGGATCCCCTGCCACCCTTGACAGAGATCCTAGAAATTCTAGAAATGTCCTAAAATCTTAGAAAAGTCCTTAAATCCTAGAAATGTCCTAAAATTCCAGAAATGTCCTACATTTGTAGAAAGGTCCCATTAAATGTCCTGAAATCCTAGAAATGTCCTAAAATCCCAGAAACATCCAAAAATCCTAGAAATGTCCTAAAATCTGAGAAATGTCCTAAAATCCCAGAAATGTCCTAAGAACCTAGAATCATCCTAAAATCCCACAAATTTCCTAAAATCCTCGAAATGTCCTTAAATCCCAGACCCATGTATGGGGCTGCTGCGACTGGCCCCTGGCCTCCTATCATTTTGCAAAAGTGGCCCCTAAGCAAACGAGTTGAGTATCCCTGATGCAGGCTATACTGTGCTCTGTGTACGGTGTGGATGCAGTTCATTAGCTCCTGATCTCCTTCTTGATCTTAAAATGACGCCGAGTCTCACATCGTGTTTGTCATTTGTAGAAAAAACTACAGCACACTGCAGCGTGCTGCACACTGACCTCATCACAGCTCAGTGTGTTTGAAAGATGCCACCTCCTCGTTTTTCTCCTCCCTCCAGTGGCTCCCCCTCAGCCCCCAGCGGAGGACTCGGATCGATACAGACGTAGGTTCAACATGCGGATGCTCGTTCCCGGACGCCCTGTCAAGGAGACGCCAGCCACCCCACCTCCTGTGCCCACAGAGAGACCCGCATACAGGGAGAAGTTCATTCCCCCAGAGCTGAGCATGTGGGACTACTTTGTGGCCAAAGTAAGACATATAAGCTCTTCATATGTGGAAATCAACAAATGAGATCTGTGAATCACCGTCTTCAGGTTATTATAAAGTTATTCCTCCATCTCTCTCTCACTCATCGTGACTTCCTCCCTCTCAGCCTTTCCTGCCGCTGTCGGACAGCAACGCTCTGTGTGACTCAGACGAAAGTGGCGCAGAGGATGATGAAGACGATGACGACGCCTTCCTTTCTGACACACAGATAACGGAGCACTCTGACCCCAACTCCTACAGGTAGGGCTCACCCTCTTGTCGTTTTTCTGCCCACTAATGTGGAGTCTTTGCTGCTGATTTTAAACTTGCTGCATGTCTGTTTCTGCGGTTCGTAGCTGGGCTCTGATCCGCCTGGTCATGGTGAAACTGGCTCATCACAATGTCAAGAACTTCCTCCCGATCACTGGCCTCGACTTCACAGGTACACACTCACCTCTAATCCTAAACAGATCCTTAAATCTAATTCACAGTAAAATGTTTATAAGCATACACTGAAATATTTTATGTATAGATCCGCGTAAATGAACCACTCTTGTTGCTACTGCCTGTCTCAGTACATGCTGTAAATCCGTATGTGTTTGTGTCACAGACCTGCCAGTCACGTCCCCTCTCAGCAACGCTGTGTTGAAGACTTTAGAGAATTGGGAGCAGCTTCTGCTTGAGAGAATGAACAAATTCGATGGCCCGCCTCCGAACTACATCAACACTTACCCAACTGACCTCAGCGCAGGGGGGGGACCTGCCATACTCCGACACAAGGCCATGCTGGAGCCAGACAACACTCCCTTCAAGTGAGTGTTAAATGATATACAGTATGCAGAAATATAGACGCACTCTCACAAATTAGGGCCAGTTTGCAGTTTTACGACAATATACACATTTTGTTTAATGTCAGAATAAATTATGCTAATCCAAACATCACTGAACAACATGAAAGAGGAACTACCACTGCAACACTAACACAAATTAACTCATTTTCCAAAAGGACAGTGTAGCTCAGGAGCCCACCTACAGCCGATCACTTACAAAAAGGTCAGTCATATATATTGTAAAACGTCCAATAAAAGCCTAGTCCCAATAAAACGCCCAGTCCGTTTTGACTAGCTGGGTGTGGCGACACATTTTGTCAAATTTTGTCACATCTGTGTCAGTTGGAGGCCTGGTGTGGTTGCTATGCAGTCTCCTTTTATAGAGGATCTATGGATGTATAAAACCGGGTTGTGGGCTACCTGCTGGAGGTAACATTAGTTAGCTGCCTAGATCACGCATACAAATACAAATATTTTAAACTTTTGTCAATATGGACATGCTAATCCACAATATAGTCATTCAGTTAATTTGACTGAAACCATTAGCTCCAAAGAAGACGGTATTACCGACAAAGTGAATGAGAGCGACTCAAAAAAAGAGATTAGTAGGAGACTATTTTTAAAAAAGGTAGAGAAAAATGTCCAGTGAACTATATTCATTATCATCATAAATATATATTTAAAATTATTTTAAATAATTATTATACTTTTTAAGATTTTTCAGATCATCTCTTGCTTTGTATTGTGTTTTGTTTATTTGTTTGTTTTTCCTCTTTTTTTAGGAGGGGGGGCAAGTTTTTAGGTAATTTTCTATCAGTGTTTTTTTTTTTTGATAAATAAATAAAGCCAGTTTCCCAGATTTCAAAGGGATAAATACATAATTTGGTTGTATTTCCCATCTTTGCTGAGCAACAGTTGTGTGAAAGGAAATGAAAGCAAGAAATCTCATGTAGACACCTGTTGCTAATATAAGCCTGTTGAGGTCAATGATTTAAGCAAATAATAGTCCGGGTTAGTTGAAGTTTTACGGTAGATAATGCACCCAAGAAAAAGATCAATAAAATACAGTACATATTAATCAATCCCTCGTTGCACGTAATGATTACACACTTTTCCCGCAACACAGAACATCACAGATATGCAGAGATGCAGTCACACATGCAGATTTTATCACGTCTTTAAGTGGATCCACACATGTGTTAACCACTTGTGACTTACCAACAGGACAAAGAACCATCAGTCCTTCCCAGCCCGGCGTCTTTGGCATTTCCTGGTCAAACAGGAAGTTCTTCAGGAGACTTTAATCCGTTACATCTTTACGAAGAAAAGGAAGCAGAGTGAGGTCAGCAGCCTGCACGCATAAAAAAACTATCTGCTTGGTTTTTTAGTTCAGTGTTCATTAGCTGTGATGATTAAACCCACCTTTGTTTTTTTTTTTTAAATAATTTGCGTTATTTCATTTTTACACCAGAATTTTTGCATTCAACTTCTTTTTTTCACTTCCCCTAACACACATGCTGTAATGGCCCAAAAATAAGACTGTATTTAATGGAAGTTGCATTTTTAAAAGCAAGTTTGTCTCACTTTTAACTACTAGAGGTTCAAAAGTGATCCACAAAACAAAGTTATCACTCAAGTACAATGTCAAGATTGACAGATGAAGAGACTTTGTGAAAAAAAAACAAAAAAAAAGGGGCTCAAAGTAGGCAATTATAACAACATCAGGCCTATTATGAAGGTGACTGAAGAGTGATGTAAGAATATGTGTCATGCAGCTAAGACATGTAGTTTCAGGATGTCGTGACACTGCAAGTATGTGACTGAAAAAAAGATCAAATACATTTTTATAGGCAGTGTTATTTATTGAGAAACCTAAACAAGAATGTATTTTCCAGTCTTTTAGTTCATATGTGACAAGTTTTTCCTAATGGGTTCAGATTGAAGTCAGTGACATTACATGTGGGCCAGTTCAGTCCACATTTTATATTTTGCTTCAGTTATTTTTGCACAGCATGTCTTCAGTGGCCTACCCACATGCATGGAAAACAGAATCTACACACTGTGCACAAAGTTTTATACATCGCAAGACACTTAAGACTGAAGATGGTTTGATCGTTTGCCTCAGTGAATGACGACTGGTAATAGCAATATATTTCAATCTGTCACTTCATTGTAAAACACAGAAAAGTGCTCGCTGCGCATCTATCTCTGTTGTTGATATTTTTTTAGAGTCAATATCATTGCTTTGACTCCTTAGACATCTTTAGTCAAGTACGGGACAGTTTGCTGCCTTCTGTGATGTCTGGAACTATTCATTATTATGTAATCACTTTCATGAACGACTGCTACTGTAGCCAGTCCAAATTTAGACTAAAGTCCAGTCGATCGTGTTCCCAGATGCTCAGCTTCTTGTTATTACAACATTAATTTCAGTCGGCTTCAAATTAAACAGATCCACACTTCATATTTCCATTCATCCTGCCTCATAACTGTAGGTCCATGCTAATGACGTGGACTGGATTTCGTTATTTACATTGTATCACCAAATATACATCAAAGATCCTGTCAACCTTTTTACATTTTCTTTTCATTCCATGTTTTATTTTTCTGTGTTTGTGCATGTGTTTTGTGTTGTGCCGTGATGGTGTGTTCTGTTTCTGTATTGCCTCTGTGTGTGTGTGTGTGTGTGTGTTGTGTAGTCTGTAGAGAACCATATGGACCGTATAAGCCCAAACTGCATAGCAGGAGCTAGCAGTCACTATAAGGTAGTATCATTTACTGTACCAGCCCCGGGCCGTGGCTCTGTCTGTGCGTCTGCCTGTCTGCGAGAGTCACTGTAAAGCCAAGCTTGAAGGAGAGTGAGAGTGCAATAAATGAGCTGTATATGACATCCAGAGCACTGATATAGCAGCTATGTAAAGATGTAGTGGAATAACGGTGTCCTGAGGAGAAATTGAAGCCACACTCCCTCTGTGGGTGCTTTTAATCCGAGCTTCTCCGTTTGTTGTTGCGGTAGCCGGTCTGATGGTGCATGCATGTCAGTGCCTGCGAGTGTGTCCCACTGGCTAGCTCATGGCCGCTGCACTGTGCTCATACAGCGATAACCACTCATATCAGGACAGCATCGTCATGGAAGCATAGCGACCCCCCCGCCGGTTCCCGCCCAGGTTACCAGTAGAAGTGGGGAGAAAATCAACACAACATAGTATCACGATATTCTGCGTGGCAATATTATATCAACACAATTTTCAACAATTTTTTTAACTATAACTTTAAGATTGCAAATACAAATTAAATTTATCGAAGCTGACTAGAATAATAAAATCAATTGCTTTTTCAGTCCACTAGATAATTTTGCAGCGATAAAGATTATTAAAGTGACATGGAAAGGATGAAAATCTTTATCCGATAGATAAAACAAATGTTTATGGTTTTTCTTTTGAGACCTAATTTGCAGTTGAAAAAAGGTAATAAATTGTAATATATTGCAGCATATTTTATCCTAATACTCATATTGCAAACCTTTTAAAGTCACAGTAATACTGTATTGGACTTAAGTATAGTGATAATATTGCACTGTGGGACCTCTGGTTTAGAGGTCGACAGATTATCGGCCTGGCTGATTATTGGGCTAATATTTGGCATTTTGCTGATTATTTGTACAAGTGTTTTATTTTAAATATCACCTTTAAAAATTAATGAATTAAAAAGTTAAAAGAAAGTGTCAGTATGGGAGGAACTTTTACTTTGTAAAACCTTAAGAATTTATTTTTAGGTATTCATTTTTATTGAAATTTTCACTTGACTTTATAAGTTGCTGGGATCTTGCTGTATATGATGTTGAAAGTTTTAGTTTTGATTAAACATTTGCAAAAGGCATTTAAACAAAGTTTTGTTTTGGAAATTGTTATAATCCAAATTGTAAATATTGACAGAAAGATTTTCATTTTTATTGTAAATGCATATCGGTTCCAAATATCGGTTATATGTCTCATTAACTACTAATAATTGATATCCGCCCTGAAAAACCAGTATCGGCTGAGCCCTTATCTGGTGATGTCCACCAGCAGATAACAATGTAAACTCTGTCAGCACTGTTGCAGCACAGTTAGCACAGTTAGCTGCCATCTGTGTGCAGACGGTCCGAGCACAGACTGTGAATCATAGTTTATGCTCTGAATGTTGCATACAGCTCCTTTACACTTTTAAAGAAGTATCGTGCACCAGTTGCACAGGGTTTATGGTTAAAGGTAGCACCAATCTGGGTGAAGCTCTTGATGTCTCCTCACCAGCTTGGCCTGATAGTGACTTCTCACAGTTTTTCTGCCATAAAATCTACTCAAGGCTCTCAGGCTTAGATCTAACGTCTAATTTCCCCCTCTCACTGGGACACCTAGACATCCACTCACATAACCTCACATCTGATCCCTGCCAGTAACACGTTTCCTTCTGTTTCTCACTCCTTTCTCCTGTCTAGTTTTGATTTTGATTCTGCTGGACCCAAAAACAAAATAAAAGCTCCCCTTAAGAGAGTTGGCACTTACTAACTTGCATGCTCACTGTTGGGGGGCTTGCAAATCGCAGAGGGAGTTGTCACCATGAATCCCAAATCAACAGTCAAAATTTTCAGTATTTAGTTGTGTATCTTTATCTACCTTTCTGGGAAGTGGGGAAATTTATTGGATTATACAACTTGATGGCCCTAAGCATTGTTTTGGAAGTATACATTTTTCTGCCCCGCTGCTCTAAGCAAATAAACTCAACATAAACAATATTTGTAAAGGATACATTTCTAATCATTTATTTTTTTAATTTTCACTCAGTGGCCCTAGAGCCCTCTAGTGTAGCTTTAATGTGTCTTTAACCTTCATTTATCTGATTTCTTTGCTTTCCCAGGTGGAGGCAGATCTGGGCTACCCAGGAGGCAAGGCTAAAATCATTCATAAGGAGTCTGATATAATCATGGCATTTGCTATCAATAAGGTAAGTTGTGTGTGATAAAATTACTGCAAAGCACTTCATTTTATGAGTCTGTAATTTCCTATTTATTGTGTATTATTATTTATATAGCCCCTTTCATACATGAGCTTAGCTCAAAGTGAGAGAGAGAAAAACAAATACATAAAGGCTTAAAGAGAATAATAGAAATAAAGTATAGAGTAATTATAAAAATCAGAAGGTAAGATAAATCATACAAAAAACACTACAAAATTAACAGATCCAATATCAGAGACAACAGAAAAATATCAATTTTTGGCCAATAAATCGACATCATGTCACAGTTAAAAAGAACAGTGGTGTAAGGGGGTAAATCAGTCTAATACGGGTTTTGATCTAAGGGAAGGCCAGAGTAAAAAGGTGTGTTTCGAGCTGTTAATTAAAGACACTCACAGAATCTGACTGTCGAATATGCTGTGTTAGTCTGCTCCATAATTTGGGGTCATAGGCACTAAAGGCTTTTGTGAGCTCTTAGGACTGTTAATAGTCTGGAGTCTTATGACTGTGGTGCACAATATGGAGCAGAGCATGACAGACATTCTGCTGTTTGAGGGCGACGTATCATTAAGAGCTTCAAAAACCAGAGGAGAAAATCAACTTGTAATCAACTTTATAATCAGCGAGAGTGAGAGTAATATGTTCTCTTCTTCTTCTTCTTTTCACTTGAGTACCGAATTCCTTAATCCTTTCCAAGAACCTTTCTCTGAATTTACAAAAACACTTCATAGCCTTTCTAGGAGATTAGAGGAAACTGCTGCCAAGTCCACCTTTCATGTCGTCTTGTCCTCCCTCCTTGTCTCTTTCTTCCCCGCTTTCCTCCTTTTTCAGGCTAACTCCAATGAGATAGTGTTGGCGTCCACTCATGATGTCCAGGAAGTGGACGTGTCTACTCTGGTGGCTGTCCAGCCCTACACCTGGATAGGGGATGACTTTGATAAGGAGTCCCGCAGGTGAGTTTTAGATTGTCTGTCCTTAAAGAAATCACGTTAATCGTGATTCCAAGTTAGTTTTATATCCACGTCAATGTTTTAGCATGACGTATATATTAAACAAACGTGCTCACTGCCAGACAAGCACTCAGAGCAAACAACAACCACAGAGAATTTTCCACAAACTGCCTGACCAAAGCTTGCTAAAAACTCATCCCCATCTTCGTGTGGTTCTGTGGTGGGAGTATTAAGCACAAAACCCCCTAGATAGTTGTCTGAAAACAATAACTGCTCCACAAAGCACTACAAAAAAAAAAAAAACAAACCAAGCTGACACAGAAATGAGAGAAATCTCTGCAAAATGCAGATCCAGACAGTAACACTTACCCTCTGAACGCCACACGACCACGCAACATCGGGCCACACAAATGCTTACAGAGAACAACTCATGGTGCACTTCCCAAAAACCAAAAACTAGAACAAAAACAAAGACCTCAACAGCTCTGGTATCACAGCACACAACCCAAACGTCCACACACAGCTGGACTAATGATCTCATCAGCTGCTGCACAATCAACACCTGCAACTGTGGCACCAAGCAAAATTTAATCAGATTTACACTTTTCCTCATTTGCTTGAACATATCCGTCCATTCAGAAGATACTTTTGTAAAAACAGTTCACACGCCGCTCTAACTCACTCACAAAACATTAAAACATGCAACAAAAACAAAAATTTCAATTAATTAATGCCGTCAAATGGATTTATTCCTTTAATCATTACTCAGTCGACAACAAAATACAAAATGCAGCTATCAACATGAATCACTTCAACTTCGGTTTTGCTGTATGCCTGTGCCATTTGTCACTCAGCTTGCTGCATATTAATTGTGTTCTTTTCACTAAAGATGATTTTACTCAAGATGACACACTATGCTGCACTCTGCACCTGCACTTTTTGGGGTTTTTTTTGTGTGCATTTCTTAAGAGATTAAAATACTGTAGAAAAAAAAGACAAATTCTAAGAAAGAAAGATGGTTTTCTGCATTCATTTCTTAGCATTACACGATTGAAGAATTGTGGAAGTCAGTGGTGTCAGTAGTGTGTGTGTCGCATGAATGTAAAATGTGTGTGTGTGTTGTAAAGGTGCATAAACGCAAATCAAAGAGCTAATGAAACATAACCATACCAAAGAGAGGCAGGGTGATGCAGCAGCAGAGCGGAGGTTCAGCCGCAGACTGAGCTATCAGCTGCACACGTGTTGTTTTAACCCAAAGCGCTCTCAGGTGTTGTCAGTTGCTCTAACGTTCGCCTCCCTGCACAGGGAGCACACAGACAGGTGAGAGTTGACCGAGGACTCGTCACATCACATCACACAAAGATAAAATTAGATTCACCTTAACCTGGGATGTCCCAAATTAATGCGAACAAACAGTATCAAGGCTGATCTGTGCATATTTTAATAAATCAGAAGAAATAAAGCCGATCAAATACACAGAATTATTGTATGGAACTTGGTGTTCATAATATTTGCCTGGGGATCATGCAAAAAAAAAAAAAAGGATTTTAAAATTTTTAGCCAAATCTTAACTTAAATGAGTTAATCATCACTTGGTTAATCAGTCTGTGCATTTTCTGTGGCTTTTTGCGGGTCACATTAATTTAACTAATCAGAGGATAAGGAATTCTCATTATATACTGCTGGGAAATAAATGTGAAAAAATGTGATATAATAAATAATTCTCGACCATAATGTCCCTACTGGTTTTCCATCATACTTTAATACTCTGGCCAATATTATCATGAAACAAGTTATTAATTGCATTCTTTGTGGAATTACATTATTATATTATATTTATATGGAATTATTCCTGAGTCTGTCTTCATCATCTGAATTTTACATGCGATGTGATGGCTTCTGGTTGTGTTATGTTTTGCAGCTCTGACGACATCGACCATCGCTCCTCTCATACCAACATCGCCCAGGCGAGCTCCGTCCCTTTCGCACCACCACAGATGCCGGTCTCTGCCTCTATGCCGTGGCTCGGCAGTGGGCAGACCAGCATGGGAGCCAGCGTGGTACGAGTCCATGCACTACAAACACATAAACATAAACACAGCCAGTCATATGCAGTTTTCACTTCCAGCCAGTAGGGGGAAACTGAGTTCTGCTTTTAAGCCTATGGATGACAAAGAATGTGTGTAATCACTCTCCAGTCTTTTCATTTCATCACATGCATCACATGCATTAGTAACGTTTAGATTTATTAACCCCAAATGTAAATAGTGAGAAAAAACTTCTGATTGAGAATTAAATTAAATTCTACAGTCTGTGACTCGTGCACGTTTGCAAGAAGTGTTTGTATTTTTAATTCTTATCAACGTCGAGCAAAAATGAACCACGCCGACTAAACAGCCGAACTGCTGAGTCTATGGAGGCTGATACAGAGAGGGGTGTGTGTTTGCACGGCAGAGAGGGACGTACATAAACACAGATAGCAGTAGATCTCACAGTCGGCAACCCAAGGTACAAATTTGCGTCACACTTACATGCAGCCAGGGTTCTCCATGTCCCAGTCGTGTTGATAAATGCTCGGTGTGATACACTAAGACAGACAGGACAGCCGGTGTCAAACAGGTTCAGTGGTTCATTACAGGAGGGGCTTTCTGAAGTGTGCAGGGTGTCTGCTTTGTTAAGATACAGACATTTAATGGTAATACTCTGCAGAAACCACCACAGTAAGACACCATTTAATACTCCTGATTAATAAATAGGGCTAGGATGGTCAAATCACAACAGAAACGTTTATACAGTAAAAAATGCAACTGGAACTTTGGCATCTAGTACTGGTGCCTTTTTCGGTACTTTATAATTTCTCTGTAATAAGAAAAATTTATTTTTTGAACTGCTGCAGGGGTGAACCTGCACCTCTGTGCTTTTCTAATCACACATAGAGCTGATCTTCTGTCTCTGTCTGTCTGTCTGCTTGTGTATGTGTAAATGTGTGTAGAAAAGAATATAGATTTGTTTAAAAGTACCAAGTTTGGTGCCCATTCCCAGCATTTTAGTTTGTCATCTTGAGTGATATGACCCATTTTCAGGTTTCCCACAAACGAGGGATGGAAGTTCATTTCACCTGCAAACTGTAATTCATCCTCTTGACATCATGCATCCTAATAAAATGGATGTTTTTGTTGTTTTTCAGATCATGAAGAGGAATCTAAACAATGTGAAGAGAATGACGTCCCATCCCATATATCAGTATTGTAAGTGTCTCTTTAGCACACAGCAGGTAGATGTATCAGTATACATTTTAATTTAGACTCTTTGGTTAAATTCTCCCTTGTCCTATCTCTCTTTGTTTTTGCGTTAATGTGTGTGTGTGTGTGTGTGTGTGTGTGTGTGTGTGTGTGTGTGTGTGTGTGTGTGTGTGTGTGTCAGACATGACAGGAGCTCAGGACGGTAGTGTGAGAATGTTTGAGTGGAACAGACCTCAGCAGCTCATTTGCTTCAGACAAGCAGGCAATGCTAGAGTCACCCGGCTCTATTTCAACTCCCAGGGCAATAAGGTACACACACACACACACGCGCCCCCCCCCCCCACACACACACACACACACACAGCAGCATCTGTGTGTTATCTTTTCTGTGTGATTGTTCTCATTATCATTACTCTGTGCTCTTCTTGTAGTGCGGAGTTGCCGACGGAGAGGGCTTCCTCAGTCTCTGGCAGGTCAATCAGACGTCCTCTAACCCCAAACCGTATCTGGTGAGGTCCCCTCCCACCTCCGTCACCTCCTTAATTTAATAAAACTGTCAGCTAACACAAACACGTCTCCATACAAAAAATTAAATATGAATCATAAAAATGAATATGCACTGTTTGTTTTTCTTGTGTCCTTTCAACTGACAGAGTTGGCAGTGCCACACTAAGACCTGCGGTGATTTCGCCTTCATCACGTCCTCTAGTCTCATCGCCACGGCCGGACAGTCTAATGATAACAGGTCAGCATCTGCACCGACGCACACCTCCGTTTACCCAGACTCTTCTTTCTTTGTTAGTATCAACTGACTAATCCCTGGTTTGCTTTGTCCCCAGAAATGTTTGCCTGTGGGACACTCTGATTTCACCTAGCAATACCATGGTCCACGGTAAGACATCAAAATGCTTCGACAAGCCTAATTCAATGATTCTCCCTGTACATCAAGCTCTTTTGTGATCCATTTCCGCATTTCTTCCCACCCACCCTCTCAGCGTTCCCCTGCCATGAGAACGGGGCCACTGTGCTGCAGTATGCTTCCAAACAGCAGCTGCTCATCACTGGAGGCAGAAAAGGCTTTGTGTGCGTGTTTGACATCCGCCAGAGGCAGCTGCTCCACACTTTCCAGGCCCATGACTCAGCCATCAAGGCCCTCGCACTGGATGCCTTCGAGGACTTCTTCGTCACCGGCTCTGCGGAGGGCAACATGAAGGTGACACATCGCTCCGTCGCTCACCCACTGACCTGCCAAAACACATAGGCGGTCTTACTGTGATTGAATTAATTGAATGAATTAATGTCTTATTCAGTTTTAGTTACATTTTAAGAATTATTCTGGTATTTTTGGACATCTGATAAAATCCGATTAACTGTCAACATCATAAACCATTGCTTATTCAGGGAAAAACTGAATGAGCATTCAGCTTTTGTTACAGCAATGCCCCGAATTCACATTCATACCGGCTAGAAGGATATATGACAACCGCAATAAAATGATGAAAAAGTCCATAAAAACTAAATAACTACCTGCAATGTATGTCAAGAATAATAAACAACAATAGAAACAGTAAAAAGATAAAAATCAAATACAGAACAAATAAAAAAACTAACAAAACTGCCATGTGTGGAGGACATATAACAGCAATTAGTCCCTCAGCGGGGAAATTCACACACTACAGCAGCTCAAGAGACAAAAGCAAAGGAAGAAGTGATAAATAAATAAAAAGGAAACTAGATTTAAAAAAAACATGACAAACAATGCAAATATAAATAATTATAAAAATATAAAACAATGTAAAAGTTATCAATAAAATATACACATTTCACTTATACAGATACTGTATGTCCATGATGTGTAGCGTTGAAATATTTAAGTATAGACTGTTAATATTATTGCACAGCAAGTAGTAAATAGTATTGCGAAGTACTAAAATAACAGGAATAATAATAATAATAATAACAGCAGTTTTGGACTGTATAAATCGCGCGGTTAGGGGAAACCTTGAAAAGTCATTGAATTTAATTAAATTCTAGAGCTGAAGACATTTTTGAGAAATAAAAACACCCGAACGGTTTTGGAAAAATCAAGAAAATTTGTCACTAATACCCGTATAATAAAGTATGTATATTTTACAGGTCACACTCCAAGCTGAGCTGCAGCTTAGTCAGCTCAGGAAAATGCAGATTTAGTTATTTCTGATCTCACCTGCACACGTAGAAGGCAGGGCTTGAGAAAGACCAGGACCTGGGAGACACAAAATGTAGACGTGTGTTTAAACTTTTGACATTTCAAACATGGGACATGACATTGTATAATTATATAATGATAGATATGAAGGATGATTACACAGTTTGCAACAAGTATTTTACTGTAAATGTACTCACTTTCCTCCAGAATACCTTTGCTAGCCTCTTAATGCTCATGATAACGTGCTGGTTATGATGAGACGTTTGTCAGCTTTGAAATGAGCTGTTATTAACTGCAGGCTGTTTGATTAAAGAACATTGAGAAAGTGTCACAACACTCAAATTAAATTTGGCACTTGACAATCCCACTGGCAGGCTGTGAATAATAATAATAATAAAGACCAGTCGGCTGGTTTGACACCTGTTCCATCGTCTCTCCCTCTGCTTTCTGTCTCCAGGTGTGGAAGTTAAGCGGCCACGGGCTCATGCACTCTTTCAGCACCGAGCACGCCAAGCAGTCCATCTTCCGCAACATCGGCGCTGGCGTCATGCAGGTGGAGACGCGACCCGGCAACCGCATCTTCACCTGCGGAGCAGACGGCACCCTGAAGATGAGGGTCCTCCCTGACCGCTACAACATCCCCAGCTGCTTGGTCGACATCCTGTAACGCCTACTTCCACTTCTGAGGCTCCAAAGAGGAAAAGAGACAGAAAGAAAAAACACAAAAAGCTTACGTAACACTCGCTAGGCATTAATAGTATAACTGACGGGGGGAAGAGTTAGTCAAAAGATCACCACACTTTTGGCATCTTTCAGAGTGTGCAGTGTTCATGGGTTTACCGTCGATGTAAATCATATCCACAACGGAAAAACGGAGCTGCAAATATTTTTGTTTTCCCCAAAGGCTGAAGGCAAAGTTACAAGCAAAAGGTATCATACTTGATTTTAAAGCTAGTTTTATTGTAATTTTATTGAAGAATCTCTACTCTTAGAGTGTGTCCATAGGGAAGCTATGCATGTCCTGTTCTCGTTACGCGGTGCAATCACAGGTCTATTGATAGTGCTCTGTAAAAGTGCTCAAGCAAAAATTTAAAAAGTGTGTAACTGTCGTCATTTTGTGCCCACAGCTGAAATCTCTTAGCATCTACTGTAACCAGCACTGTGGTTTGTTATTAAGTCAGTGGTTTCCAGTGTGAATCGAGTTGTTGGAATCTGCATTTTGTTTCAATGGTTTTGCCCCCCCGCCCCCCTCCCACCTGCCTTTTGCCCGGCTTTTCTCAGCCCTCAGCCCCCATGGAAGAGGTAATGGTGCATCGCTCCTATAGTGACACCCCAAACCCAACCCTCCACCCGCCCTCACCTTCCTCTCACTGGCTGCCCGTCACTCACTCTGGCCTCTCCGAGTGTGTGCGTTCACTCTGCTGTGTCTGCCATCCGTACGCCCGCCCGCCCCCCCGCCCTCAAATGCCTGTTTGTGCGGCCGACTCACTGCTAGAACATTCCTGTTTGGAAGATGATGTGTTTACTCCTGTGACTGTGATTTCAATGTTTCCATCTGTCTGGTCTAAACCTGAATGCCCACCCACCCAGAGCAGAAACACAAAGGTTCACTTCTGGTTTTGCACAAGATATTCTTGAATTTTTCTTTTTTTAATTTAATGAATTTAATTGTATTATTTAAATTATTTATATGTTTGTTTGGTTGACCATTCCTATTTAACTTATTGCCTTTTATTTTAGGAATGTAAGAGGTTTTACTGTATCTGACTGGGAGATGTGCAACACAGTCTACTGTATGTAAGTGTGTGTTACCTCGGTAGTTGTTTTTACTGTTTCATCCATAAGGAATAGATATTTGCACTCAAATTCTGGAGACACTAAAAGTTTATTTCAAATAAATAGGATATTGAAGAATAAACTGTTATATACAAATGAATGTCTGGCTTTATTTGGCCTAGTAGTAAAAATGTTTGAAAAAGTGGTAATAAATAGGGGAGAAACACATATATATATATGAAATACCACAACAGCTTGTAAAAACATGAAAGCATTTCTTTATTTTTTGGTTTGTATCATACCAGCTGGATTAGTTGTAACTTTTGTTAAATGTATGTATGGTATTTATTAAAGAGATTTGTGTTTCTCTCCCTCTTTCTGCCCACTATGTGTACTGTATGTAGCTTAAGTGTTTTACCAATGGTCCTACTGGTGTCTGGTATGTATGTGTGTGTGCATGTAATAATGCAAAAAGAAGCCAATATCATGGGAAGACACTTACTAAGGGCACTTGAGCCTGGAGGTGTGTGAGAGAACAGGTCATGGTCAGAGTTTTACCTTTGTAAAGTGAATAAATTCTTTTTATTTCATCAGGTTGATTTGGCGCTGTTTTGTTTTTTTTTTTTTTCAATTTTCTGAAGCAACGAGGGACTGTGCCGCTGCATTACAAAGTCTATATGTACAGAATATCAGAGAAGATAACAAAATACATAAAATATAACTGTCATGCAAATACTCTAAATAAATCACTCGCAACACGGACGTACACAAAAGTTGAGTTATAAGTTAAATTTGTATAAATTATGCATTGTTTCATACAAAATGATGAAAAGTTTTCACACTGTTAGCAACTCCAAAATCTTGCATGTACATTGCAAACAGGATAGAAATACAGCAGAATTTATTTTTTGACAATATCACAATAATTACTGACCAAAAAACTTATTTCCTTCAGTGAAACAGTGACTTTTGACAAACCGATTACTGACAGAAATGCTCTACAGGAAGATAAAGTTTAGACCGATGTGTACATTAGGCTTGGGTGGTATCTGTTTTTTCATACCTTTATACTTTAATGACATTTTGGGGGGTATACAGTATATGAGGGTATTTCTGTTCAGACAAAAAAACAAAAAATCTGAGGTACTGGTAACTGAAGTCATTGTCTAGCGTAGAACGCTGTGTTTCTAATGTGCAATTATTGACTCTTCGGGTCTAACACACAGAATAATGAACTGAACTGGAAATAAGCGCCTTCTTGACACAACAGTGGATAATGACAGTGAGCTGAACGGATATGATGTGTTTGATAATGAGGCTTATAAACTGCCATTATAGTTGGAAAAAGTCGTGTCAAGATGAAGATTACGGCCTGTATAAATAACGGGCGTAGCTACCATGACGTCACCCACTGCGCTGCGGACTGCCATTTTGAAGCCTAAAGCTTGACATTTCAGCTGTTGCCATCTTGTGTTTTGGAGCCAGAAATAACCATATTTGGACAAGAAGTTAGAGCTGTGGAGGAACGAGGGGCGGACCCGACTCAGGCTGTAGCGACGGCTCACAGTTAGCCCGTCACTCAAGCAGCCCCGCCGTAAAAGCACCTAACTTTGGGCCTAAATAAATTGTCCACAGGTGAGATTTATTGAAAAAAAATCAGTTTGTACAGTTTTCATGAATGTTGAAATTAGCTATCAGGTCCAAAACCATTTTTTGTACCAGGCTGTAACCATGTTAATTAAGGCTATAAATTTGGGCATTTTCACATGATGGGGATTTCAAGCCTCAAGTGGCCCTCTGATGAACTGCAGTTTTTGGCACTTCAGCGATGGCTTCGGAGGTTGCAGCGTGTTCTCATTCTGAACATTAAAAAAGCGCCACTTTGTCAGTGCTTTTTGGCTTGAGAGCCAAATGCCAAAAGGCACCTTTCACATGCACATGGAACAACGCTGGATGGTGTCAGCTAAGAACGCGGCCAGACAAAACCAGTAGTGGTGTTATGAAGTCCATTGACGAAGTGGCAACGGTATGAGATTGGAGGTTGCAGCTCAGTGGCAATACTTCCAAACAGGGGCATGCGCATTTTTCATTTTTATTGGTTCTGTAACGTTATCCCCACCACTCACAGTCGCCAGTTTTCTCAGTTCAGCTGCTTAATCCACCCGTAGAGACTGATCTCTGGTGGTGCATGTTGTGCACTACTACAAATCGCCTTAATACAGCATCTCTGTATCAGTGAAACAGAAATTGGATGGGATGTACTTTTTACAGAACTGAAAATCATCGCTTTAGGATTGCTAAATACCCCGTAGTTCCTTGATACCACCCAAGCCTGGTGTACATGTGTTTGAAAACTTAAATATGACCAGTATTCACGATTGGAGTGAAGAGTTGGTAGTCAGCAGACATTTTGCTCTCACCATGTAACAGTCATACCTGCATGTTGTCTGCCTTTTTCAGACAGTGTGTTTTTTACTCATCGGAGATGAAGTGGACCACGTAGAGCCTGACGTAGCCGTGGTCCCACACATAGAGATGTCTGTCCTTGGGGCTGTAGGAGAGCATCGCCAGCACTCCGCCTGGAGACCTCAGGTCAAAGGTCACATTGACCGGCTTTCCCTTCAGCAGGTCAAAAGCAAAGGTGACTCTGGTGTCCTTTGTGTCGGTGACGTACAGGACACCGCAGGCGATGAAGGCGTTGCCGGCCTTGGTGCGTGGGTAGGTGGTGTTTATGTAGGACGTGACGGAGAAGGTCTTCTGGTCCAGCTCGGCCACCGTGATGCTTTCGTCTATGCTGGAGGCAAAGATCAGCCACAGGCCGTTCTCATCTGCGGCCAGTTTGAAGTAGGTCTTGGAGTTGTGGAGCAGGTAGGCGAGGTTGTGGTACAAAGCGTTGTCGATAGTGAGAGTGTGAAGCCTCTTGGTGTGAAAATCAAATCTGAGAACAAATGAGCAGCAAGTTGTTAAGGGAGAGAGTGGAGGCGATTAAAAACCATAGCAAGGTTCTGGTCATCTGTCCTGTCTTTTTTTGTTTTGCAGCCAGATTTCATATAAAAAGCAAAAACAGAATACAAAGGACATGATAAACATCACAACACAGAATCAACAGAGCTAGAGCAAGGAAATGGACATTTTAACATATAAAGTACGCTACATAAGCAGCAGCAAGAGTTCAAAGTGCAAAGGAAGAGTGAGGCATAAAGCCAGGTGCTTTTTGCTAGTCAGCATGTTGACGTGAAATTACTGCTATTCTGATGATAATGTATTTTTGTCTGATTCCTTTTGTGTCCTACCGTCTCATTATATGTTTTATTTAATCTTTTTATGATCTTTGTTGATATATGTAATAGTTTGCTACTTAAATCACTCATTGAATCTGTGCTTATGTTTAAGATCTCACTCTGGTTCAGCTTCGTCTCTGATGAGAATAAATCAAAGCTTTCCTGGGTCATTAAATTAAATCCCACTGCCATAAACATCTTAAATAAATGGTAATGATCCACACATTTACATCAACACTATGCCCCTTTGCACACAGAAGCATATTGTAATTTTATTTTTTGTTTAAATTATTTGCATTAGGTATTAATTCTGTTTTTAGGAACACGAGCTGTATGTTTATTGTCTGAGTTTGTTTTGCACTGTATATTGTTTGTTGAGCCACGTCTAAGACAAGTTTGTGTCACGACAGACAATAAAGGTTTCTAAATCTAAATCTGGTGTTTTTTTTATTTTGGATTATATTTGTTATGTATGATGTCATTTTTTATCTTAGCACAATATGTCACATGAGATGTGCTATATAAATAAACTCAACTTCTAATGGGTGTCCTCAAACAACATCCAGAGGACCGCAGCTTAAATGTATCCAGGTGTGGACGGTCTAGGCAGTAAAATGCAGCATTAGTCCCTCTAAAAACCGACCTTTCTGTTATGAATGTACAAAGAGCTTGGCCTGAATCCTCTCAAAAATCTTATGTGCCATTTTGACAAGATTTCCAAGCCTATTATTATTGGACAGATTTAGATTCCCAAACCAAGCAAAACAACAAATGTAATGAAGGAAAAATCTGTCGAAGAGAGTCATCATCCCAGAAGAAATGTTCAAAGAGAAAAAAAATTTGATCTCTGATAGCTGATAACTCTGCATCACGCTGTCTATCACCTCACCTGCCGATGCTGGAAGTACCAGCGATGTGATAATAGAAAGAACCGTTGTGAACGGTGTGTCCGCAGCCTTGGAAGAACTTTCTAACATCCACAATGTCGCTGCTGCTGTTCTGGAAGGAGGCAATGCTTTTGTACTCCTTCACCACACGACCTGGAGAAAAACAAGCAAAATGTTCAATATAAGATCTTACTGTTAGAGATCCTACAGTCTAACATGGTTCTCTGCAGCCAACCTACCAGAAAAGTGTTCTGCCACCCAAATCCGCTCATCATTCAGCTGAGCGGTGTCTTTCATCCACGTGCCAAATGTGCTCTCCATCTTCGTCACATTTCTGGGGTTGATCAAAGACTTAATCAGGCACTCTGAGGGGAAACAAAACAACAAGCTGAGATGCTTCATCTCTACCACACAGCGGCACATATTGTACAGATAGACAGAGCTCTCTGAACACACACCGTTCTTCTTGGCAGGTTTCTCGTGTAGTTTCGCAGCCTCCCTTACAGAGGAGGTTTCATCATTTGGAATTGCATGTAACAGCCCTGTTGGAAACAATTTCATTTCACGTTATTCAGAGTTTGTGCAAGGTGTGTGCTTGACAAAATGATTTTACCACGAGCTCCATGTTGTAGCCGTTCTGCAGCTTTCGATCATATCTTACATTCTTCCTCAGCAAATGGAGTTGCTCAGTTTTTGTGGACATGTAGCTACAGAAACAGTAGATGTTTTAATGGAAATCTATCTTTCTTGCTTCTCATGAAAGTCCTCAGGAAAAAAGTAATACCTTCAATTTCATGACAACAACGCAACCTTCATCTCCTGAGGAAGATGATGTGGTATAATCAAAAGCTCTAGAGTGACTACATTGACATTGTGGTGAGATTGTTTTAAGAAATACTGTTTCCACGGTCAAGAATGAACTTTGAATCTAACTGCAGAGTATAGGTCAAAAAGGCCCTTTACCCAGAGTGTGAGCAGCCTGAAGGTTGGCTCTGTGGTGCCTTGTTCTGGGCGGTCCCTGAGGGCCAGGAGGTCCTGGGGGACCAGGAGGACCTGGAGGACCACGAGGACCTGAGACAACATGACAACATCTAAACCCTCTGGATGTATACAAGTAGATTTATTTTGAAGTTAGGGATGCAAAATGGTTTAAGCGTTTAGACCATCCATTGACATCACTTTTCTTATGCTGCGTGTAGGCGCCTTTCACAAGCATTTAAAAATATGCAACCTAAGAAAGATGGTTTCTTTCGAAAATATGGGAAATGGGCAACAAGCAACTGTCCGGAAAGTTGTATTAAAAAAACAAAAAATTAAAGGGGACTAGAAAAGGACTTGAAAATTAGCTGAGGGAGATTATTAGATATTACCCAAAAAGAAAAAAAAAATTAATAATTATGAATTTAAAATGTGTCTCCTTTTTTAACTTTTCTTTTTTTGTTGCTTATTTTCAGGTAATCTTCTTGTAATCTTCTTCTTGTAACTCTTTGTTCATTTTTTGGGCCATTTCCTAATAAGTTGCTCATTGACTTCTTCCCATATTCTTGATAGAAATTAAGCTATTTTGCTCACACCACATCACGAGCGTAAAGCTCTACTTGCCCTCAATAATGACATCATTGGATGGTTGTCCCTTCTCTCCGGGCGGACCAGGCTCTCCTCGCTCTCCTTTTTCACCAGGATCTCCTTTCTCACCTGCAGAAGGACATTATGCAAATTAACACCAAGACTGCATTCATAAACTCAACACACTTGACCCGTTTGTTAAAACCATGAGCTATTCCATTGACTTGCTCGGGTGAATCATGCCGTCGTCTGTGGAGAACAGAGTGAAGTGGGAGATCAGCGGGTAGGAGTATCCGGTTCATTTAGCTGAAGCCCAAAACCACAGAGATGAATAATATTAACAGAGAATGTGAAAGAAAGCAGCTGTTTCAACCTCTTCAGTCATCCACTAGGAATACAATCTGACATCATTTTGGATAAATCAGGAAGCTGAGTGTGTTGGTTTTTGTTCTGAGTGTGTCTTTTTGTGTGTGTATGATTTTAAGTGTGTTCTTCATGGTATTTTTAACCCCCGGTTATACTCAACCCTTTGACTGTTACATTGTACTCGTATTTCTTCACTAAAATGGCCAGCATTGCCCGAGGCCTTAATAAAAAAAAAGAGGATGGTGAGTAAAAACCGAATAGAGCCTCAATTTTTCCTTACCTTTTTTTCCTCTTTTCCCATCGGCCCCGGGCTGTCCATTCAGTCCTGGGATGCCATCAGTCCCATTGTGGCCGGGCATACCGTCCACACCGGGCAAACCTACAGAAACACAAAAAAGTCCTCACCATGGACTGAATGGAAAACATATTCAGCAAAGATATGGGTCACTAAATCACAAAGGACACACACATTATCACTGGGTTTTAAATTTGGATCTACATCGAAGGGTTCACTTACCAGGCGGTCCTGGTGGTCCTGCAACAGAAGGTTTGAGAACGTTAGAAAATAAGTGGTGGTATTTTGGACATCAGTTAATAGCAGAGGCCAGGTTTCAGGGGCGTGCACATTTATTTGTACCCCACAATAAAACACAAAAGTAGACTTTTCTTTGACAAAATTAAAGACATTTTCACCACAAATCAATGCAAAAAAGGCACAGATTGGTGCTTTAAAATTCACCGATGTGCAGGAAATTAAACTAAAATTTCCTGGCAAAGGTGCTCCAAACCCCCTAGTTTCATATGTGCCCCCCACCCCTAAATGTTGAAACCAAACTTAAACCTTGGTAAGGAGTTTTAAAGTGTATACCATACCAGCGATGCAGACTCCCTTGGTGCTGTTGCAAATGTCAATCAACAATTTTATCTGAAGAGAAAAAGAAATACAAAAATATTATTTAAATATTGCACAATTCAATTAATGTTAGCTACAGGGCCGGATTAACCAACTTTACTCCTATGGGGTGCTGTAGCAAAACTTAGCTGCCCCCAATTGACCTCCAGTATCACCAGAGGTGAAAAATGTAATAATGTGTTTTTATTACAACCTTGCAACAATATGCACCCATTAAAATACTCCATTGCAACTAAACTGTTACTTAAAGTTCATTTAAATCAGCAAAATATTTAATATAAAAAAAAATACTCATGCAGCAGGATTCCCATGGTGTTTTATTATGTAATATTTTTATAGGATTAATATAACTGATGCTTAACATGTAAGACGCTGTAATGTTATAGGTGGTCAAGCTACTTTATATGCTGTTAGGCAGTTTAATGTATTACAATGCACACAGATATATACTGTATATATATTTTATTATATTTCATTAACTGATGTTTTTTAAATGTAAAATCCTGATCTACAAAGTAGCTTTAGCCAAATATGAAGTAAAACACTGAAATGTAGTTAAATAGCTGGATACAGTAGCAGAGTATGGAAATATTTAAGTACACAAGTACAATACAAGTACTTGAGCGCCTCAAGATTACGTCATAATGCAGGTGTTGCCTTAAAGACCCTTTTACTTCAGTTTATATCATGCCAGTGGTGCAAACTGCATTACCAACAAATTGGCAATTAATCAAATTACCAAAATCTAGGTCAAGAACCTGCAGACCCCCTGATGGTCACAAGCCCCAGGAAAACCAGGGACCATTTCAACCAGGTTTTTAGTCAGCACTGACAAAATAATGACTGTGAACAGTATTTATAAACCTATTTCCCTGCGCTCCCTCATTTTTTTCTCTCCCCACCAGCAGGTATCTCATCTCACCGGCACCATGGAGTAAGTCATCATCATCATCATGTCATCCTGCACGTGTGCTTTGTGGTAACTCTGTCTGTGGCGGTGCTTGTGCTTCATCTCATCCTTCATCTTCTTCTCTGCTTCCTCTCCCACCTCCTGGCTGGCCTCCTGCTGATGGACCTCCAGTCCGTCCTCCTGCTGAAGCTCCTGCTTTAACTCCTTCTCCAGTTCCTCACTTCTCTTATTCCTGGAGTACTGGTACTGGTATTGAGGCTGGTCCCCTACTCTCGCCCTCAACCCCGCCGCTCCTCTCGGCACCTCCTGGAGGAACTCCACCACCGAGCTCTGCTCCACCTCCGTCAGCTTCGCCCCTGTCTGCTCCAGCAGGACGCGTTGTTGATTCTGCTGGACCAAGAGCACGAGGAGACCCACAGAGTTCATCAGCGCCACGACACATGTCCCATACAGCACCATCCGCTGAGGGAGAGTCATGCTGGGGGTCGGGATCCACATGGTTACCACTTCACCTCCTCTTTTCTGACGGTCACCCACCAACTTCAGCATTCACAAAAGGAATACAGTCCCAGTAAAGCAGAGAATTCAAAAGGAAAAAATCAAACAGGGCAGAGAAAGTCCAAGAGGACGCCACCAAAAATCAAAAGTGGAACGAATCCGACAGGAAGGAAGTCCGTTGAAACTCAAGGTGCCGTCGAAAATTGCTTGAAAGCTCAAAATTGAGTCTAGTCAGTTTCAGTGTCTGTGCTCCAACCGGGTGGTCTATCTGAAGGCAGACTGGTAAATACAGCGCTTGTTGTGTTGTGCGCCAAGTGGAGAAGGGGTTGTGTATATGTGTGTATGTGTGTGTGTGTGTGTGCGCACATGCAAACCAGTAATGTAGGAGTGGGCATTACACAATCTTCTGGGCTTGTCTGGGAAGAAACCCCCGCCTGTTCAGTCACCTGATTTATATTCAGCTCAACCCATTCTAATGCACCGCCGTGGGCAGACTGACATCACACACACATGCACGCACACAAACACACACACAAACACACACACAAGCATACACATATTTATGATGTACTCATAACAGTACTCACGTGCATAACACATGAAAGCATGTATTACACCAGACAAACTGACTTGATGTTTACATAGTTTTACATTTTTTTCTTTGTTGTATAACAAAGCCAATCATGAATGAAAAGCAAATACGTGGCATCAAAATGCATTAACATCACTATACTTTCCATTGAGTTGGTTCATGTCCTCTCCTCCACAACTCCTGTGTCCTCCCTTCATTTCTCCCCCGGCGTTCGCCCTTGTCACATCCTCACATAACTGCAACAATGACCCATTTCCATTGCTTTGATTTGGGCCAGAAAAGTGACATTTCACCATGAGAATGACAAGAAGAAAAAAAAACTCAAGGCATTAGAAGAATTCTTCGCTGTGAACGGGAGCTGGTACTGCCTGTTCTGACTGAAGTGTAGGTGCCGTAATAACTTCAATAACAATACACATTATTTCTCATTAACTAATCATAATAATTGGCTTCACTGGTGATATGGAGTGGTGCTGGATTCATGTAGCTGACCTACATGCTCTTGCAGCCATGTTACGCCCTATATAACTTTTATGCTCACACACATTCTTTTACTTCTATCTTTGTGAGGACCCAAATGACATAATTCATTCCCTAGCCCCTTACCCTAACTTTAACCATCACAACAGAAGCTTAATCTGCAAACAGGCCTTTCAAGAGGTGAAGACGGGCCAAAAATGTCCTTACTCTATTGCTAAAATAAGTCTTTTGGTCCCCGCTATGTAGTGTGACCAAATACACACACACACACACTCGCACACACACACAAGCAGCGGTAGAAAGAGAGAGAGAAAGTAGACATTACTGTTAGATTGAGGTCCTGTGCTGTGTTGACCGGAGCTGCAGTGTGTGGGCTCCTGCCTGAGGCTGTAGGTTACTGACAGCCAGTTGTTGGACAGCTTGAATCGCTCCAGCAGATGTGTAGATGTGTACGCACATACGGTCTTAAGAGGTCGTTCCTTTGTTGTCTCTCATTCACTGTGCTCTGAGCTTGACCAGATGAGACTGGGAACAAGAAAAGCAGAGGAAAAGCAACCATTTGTTACATGTCTACAGAGAAAGATTGCACCTCAAGGATCTTAAAGATGATTTTTTTATGTTTGCAAAGCTGCTGAATGAAAGTGAGGATCCATTAAAATGAACCCTGTAGTGACTATAGCATATCAGCATTCCCACAAAATCTTCTCCTCTTCTGGTCTCTAGTCTTATTGACCTCTCCTGGCTCTTTTTTCTCCGTCCCGAGGAGCAGCTGCTGTGAGAGTGGTCTTATCTTTCTTATTAACGCCGAGCTGAGAGATCCATGTCCGTGCTGCTGCTGCAAGTCAAGGACAGCCAGATGGACAGACATGTATTCCTACAAACTTTATCCTCCCACCCACCTCTTGTCTCTGTCCAAGAGGTTTTTTTTATTTTTCACAGTTATCTATTAGGTTTAAATCATTATTTGAAGCCAAAATTCAGCAAAGTCATTGAAAGTAAAAGAACAGAATAAATTGCATAAAACTATTAAAATGGCACACAAAAGAAAATCAATTAAAAAAGTGAATAAAATAGTTTACAAAGTAACAAAATTACATTTATTGAGCATCCAAAAATACAGCCAGAATTTGAATTAAACGCAAAAAGAAACATACTATTGCGTTCAGTCTACGATTTTCAAGTCAACTATGTTATGTAAGTGAAATTTATTACGTAAGTGTAGTGATGGGACGCTCTCTATAGCACTGACCGGCAGTGTCTTGTGAGAGGTTGGTTAGCTCATCTTCTGTTTTCCTGAGTTGGGAAGGTTTCTTTTTATATGTGATAGTTTACAGATTACTAATTACCCTGTTTAAACGTAAAGAATAATGTAACTAATTTAATTATTTCAAAGTATTGCAGCTGATTACATTTGATTACTTTTCTAAACTGAGCAATAATGCTGAAAAATGTCTGAAAATAGGACAGAAAGGACAGTTGACCCTAACCATCCAACTCACAAAACTCCTCCGGGTCACAGGATCTGATGGGTCAAAGATTTTAGTGTTGCACCCGGCATGGCAACAAAATGCAAATCAACAATATATTATATTCTACATGTAAACTTTATTACCTAAAAGAATATATTTGGATGTAACCCCCTTCACCAACATTTGATTACGAAATGAAGTCATTGTAACTAAAGTTCAGGAAGAAGACCACCTATTAATTCAACCACGTGTGCCTCATGAATTAAACCACATGCTTAACCCTTTTTCTCCTGCTTATCTCAGTTTTCATCCAGGCAAAAGTATCCAAACAAAAAGCCAAACAACAGTCAGACATAGTCTCAAAAAACACTCCAACTCGAAGGTGAAACATATTAGGGCGGGGTGAGTAATCACACAGAGAAGGATTACTTGCCATGAGGTGGGAACTGAAATTAGACTAAA
Source organism: Plectropomus leopardus (assembly GCF_008729295.1). Taxonomy (NCBI): domain Eukaryota; kingdom Metazoa; phylum Chordata; class Actinopteri; order Perciformes; family Serranidae; genus Plectropomus; species Plectropomus leopardus. Next base: position 10,659,645 of record NC_056463.1, read on the forward strand.
CAATGGTTACCAGAATAAAAAAGGAAACGCAGTGATGACAAATAAACATGAAATCAGGGAGCTTGACGGCACAACACCCCAGGGGGACGACACAGTTTAGAGTTCATCAAGACGTGTCCCTCAACCTGAGTCTTGACCCCAGCCTCACCACGACTCTTTGGACCCCGTGCATCAACCCATGCACTCAACCCTTTTTCTATCCTCACCCCCATCATCCCATGATACGTGTCTAACACGTAAATCCTCCGCAAAACGATCCCCTTTAAATCCCAATCCTCGACCTCAAACAATCCATCGAACTCAACGGTCTCCCTATAATCCCACATCCTCCAGCCATCCACATTAAGCTACTTTTATATCGTACATGTGATCTTTGTTAGTATTTTTCTCAGTAACAACTAATTTAATAATAAATAATTACAATTATTTTGTAATTTAATTACACATAACACTGCTGTTGCCATCACTGCAATACTGTTTTTTACTGTTTTCTTCTTTTCAGGGGAAATGTAATTTCATTTTTCGTTACGTATGGAGATGCAATGACAAAGGAAATGTGAATCTGAATATTTGCTCACTTTTGCTGCATGTCATGTCCTAAAAGAAGAGTTAATAAATTCTGTTCAGACATCATACATGTGCTGACATTTATGGACTTTCCATCAGCTCTCTATCAATCTTGTTTGTCCACTTCTGAACAAACTCCCTACACATGTGGCGGAGACAAAGATGTGGTTGACCACAACACAGAGCACAGAGACAAGGTTACATTAACTTCTGTTTTCGGGAGAAATGGGGGGGTTGTTCCCGCTTAATCATGCAGAACAATCTAGGTCCGAGCGATCTAACAGGGCATCGTTATCAAGGCAGGGCCTCAGCACACAGTCGGTCATTTGAACTATGCGCATTCTTGGACTCGAATGTGGGCGTTGAGTGAATTCACAAAGTCCTTTATACAGAATGAGCAAATGGAACGAGGACGGAGACAAAGCCAGACAGTAAAGAAATACAATAAAAATTCCCCCTGCTTAAAATTAAAGCGCACACTTTGGTATTTTTCATCCTGGACCCTATATTCGCATGTTTTTGTTGTTTGAAATTCAAAGGTTTGTGATAATTTTGCCATGTGTAGAGCCAGCATAATTTCAAATCTAATTGTTCAAATAAAGGGTTTTTCTCAACCAAACAGGAGTAAGTGATTGTTGGAACAGTGGAAAGGCGAATTTTATTTTGTGTCTTTGAATAATGAGTGTTTTATGATGATAAAATTACGATTTATTTATTTGGAGTCTGGTGGGTTTGATGATGGCTATTTCAGGATTTTTTTCTAGTAAAGAATAAAGAATCTTAAAGTTTATCTCTGTGGGGGATCCTTTTTATAACAGTCCGAGCCTGTCGATGCATAATTGCCCTGATCTGCCCTATCTCTCAATAGAAGAGCTGATAAAAAATTATTTTATTGACAAACAGCAATTATGAGACTATACATTTACACACTTAAGAATATATGAAATCGATTTTTACAAGTTAGAACAAAAAACAAAGATATGGTAAGATAAGGTTTGATGAAACCATAAATAATCAAAATTATTATAATAAGTTGTTCTGTCAACATGGTAGATAAGAATTTATAACTGCTGAGAACATAAATCTGAGCCTAAATTTCTTTTATAAAATTTTCAATATTTAATTCAGCAGTTTGTCTAAAGCTTGATTTCATAAGCGTCCTTCCTCCACTTTTTTCCAATGTTCAATTCTGGAAAAACATAATTGTTGCATTAGTGCATAGTAGGCTTTTCATTTATTTATGTATATCAAATTTAGTGGTTTTGAGTCAAAAGAAATATATAGTGTATTCCTCTAAAACCCCTATTATGTATAACTTATATTACAAAAATTCTGGTCCCGCCCCATCCCCCCAAAGAAATTCAGATGACATAACTTTCTGGCTTTCACAGAAGCTACAGCCCCGAGTGAGTGAGACACCAGAGTGACAACAGAACTGGGGTTCAAAGTCATCTCATAACAGTGAGTGCACATGATTTTGTTTTTATAACCTCATCATGCTGCAGTAAATCTGAAGATACAGTTTAGTGCCTCTAAGCTCTGCTTCTCCATCTACTGCAAGTTGAAGAGGCTGTAATGACAGCTACAGTATATGTAGCTTACAAAAAAAAATCTGTGAACATTTTTAAATGATGCATTTCATTCCAGCTTTTCCCTGTTTGTTGTACTTTTTAGAAAGGTAAAGCTGAAATATGTATGTTTCTTTAAAAAAATAATGATTTTGCAAGACAGGTAAAAATGTAATAATAATAACAATAAAAACACTGATGTTCAGTTATTCTCACGGGCTAGGTCCTCTTAGTAGGATCCAATCAGATTCTTCTGATGTACAAAGGGGGAGCAAAACTTGTGTGAACATGAACTGATCTGAGTCCTGTACGCTCAAGGGCACAGGCACCAATCCAACCCCTCAAGGCTATAACTGTATTGTTTACCTTTTTCCTCCTCTGTTGTGGCTTTTGCATTACCCTGACCCAGCTCGTTACCAGCTCACACCGCATATAAAGAGAAAGCCCTGCAGAGGCAGCTCCAATCACTGTCGTTGGGTTTGTGTGCCGGTTGTTTTAAATCTGCCTTCTTATGGATCTGATCTCAGCTTGTGACCGGGCGATGACTCCTGTAGGTTTGGACGACATGGTGGCAGACCTGGCCACCATGTCCCCAAACGCTACTGCAGTGGGATCACCAGGCATCTTAGTGGCAACCAGAGTCCTAGTCCTGCTCACATGTATGTTGCTGGTTGCTTGGAATCACACGGACAAGAAAACTGTGCCCGGTAGGTTTAATGATTTTGCAGTTTCTTACTTTTTGCAGTTACTACTTTAAACTCCTTGCTGAATTTTGGATAAGCTGAAATACATCCATTATTATTTACCACAACAGGTCCTTCATTCTGTCTTGGTTTGGGGCCACTTCTTTCATACATGAGATTCATTTGGACTGGCATTGGAACAGCCAGCAACTACTACAACAACAAATATGGAGACATTGTTAGAGTCTGGATCAACGGAGAGGAAACACTTGTACTCAGCAGGTTGGTCATTTCTGTTAATGCTGCTGATTTAAGTTACCAGTCAATCCAAGTGCAAATTGATCATTTGTAGGTTAATTTTGTCTTTTTTTACCATAAGGGCATCAGCAGTTCATCATGTACTAAAAAATGGACATTACACTTCACGTTTTGGGAGCAAGCAGGGACTCAGCTGCATCGGCATGAATGAGAGAGGCATCATATTTAACAACAATGTAACTCTTTGGAAAAAGATACGCACTTATTTCACCAAAGGTAACATTTTAACCCCATTCCAGACTAACTGATTCATCCAGTTACTTCAGAAGCAAAACATTTGACTAATCTGAGAAGTTTGGTGTCAGCCCTGACAGGTCCTGGCTTGCAGCAAACAGTGGAGGTTAGTGTCTCTTCTACGCAGACTCACCTGGACAACCTGGACAGTTTAGGTCATGTGGACGTCCTCAGTTTGCTGCGCTGCACCGTGGTCGACATCTCAAACAGACTCTTTCTGGGTGTACCTGTCAATGGTAAGTGGGCATGCATTAGTCTCTTAAATTATGTTATCCTACCAGAAAATTCTGAGCATCAAACACTAAATTTCCTGCATACTGGTGATTTTTTTATGCAGCAATCTGTGCCTCTCGGCATTATTTTATGGTGTAATTGACTTTTAATTTTGTCAAATGCACATATTCTAAATATTGAGGGCTTCCCCTGCATCCCATCCTTAAATCTGCACCTATGTGTCTGTGTGTATACTGTGTTCCTGATGAATTTGTGTTGACTGTGTCTAGAAAAAGAGCTGCTGCTGAAGATTCAGAAGTATTTTGACACATGGCAGACTGTGCTGATCAAACCAGATGTTTACTTCAAGTTTGACTGGATTCACCATAGGCACAAGACAGCAGCGTGAGTCCCTCCATCACGTTATTATTCATTCATCTTCAGACAGAAGCTCACCTTTTGTTTTTCTTGACTGAGTTCTTCTCTTATAATCAACTGTGATATATCTGTCAACACACAGCCAGGAGCTGCAGGATGCCATAGAGACTCTTGTGGAACAGAAGAGGAGAGAAATGGAACAAGCAGATAAACTTGACAACATCAATTTCACCGCAGAGCTCATATTTGCACAGGTCAGTCTGGAGGATTTGAATCACTGCCTTTTCTGTTTGCAGAGTTCTTCAATTTTAAGGAAAAGCCCAAATAGCTTGTTGCTTTCAGCTCTTACTCTAACCTATATGTCAGAAGGCATCAAATGGTCACATACAGTTTTTCTTCTGCTACATAACGCAGGACAGCTTACTCACATTTGTGTGTTTTCAGAACCATGGTGAACTGTCCGCTGACAATGTGAGGCAGTGTGTGTTGGAGATGGTGATCGCAGCCCCGGACACTCTGTCCATTAGCCTCTTCTTCATGCTGCTGCTCCTCAAACAGAATCCAGGTGTGGAGCTGCAGCTGCTGCAGGAGATAGACACTGTTGTAGGTAAGTGAGCTGGGAGAATCAAGACTTTAAGAGACTATCACCGATGAAATATAGTAGATTAAGAGAAAAAAATGCTACATTAGGCGAGTGTTTCAATGTAATGACATTGTGACGGTCTCGCTGCAGGTGAGAGGCAGCTTGAGAACAGTGACCTTCAGAAGCTGCAGGTGCTGGAGAGCTTCATCAATGAATGCTTGCGCTTCCACCCAGTGGTGGACTTCACTATGCGTCGAGCCCTGTCTGATGACATCATAGACGGCTACAGGGTACCGAAGGGCACAAATATCATCCTGAACACAGGCCGCATGCACCGGACAGAGTTTTTCCACAAAGCCAATGAATTCAGTCTGGAAAACTTTGAAAAAAATGTAAGTAGATGCATTTTTTTGGGGGGCAAATTAACATCCTATATAATACTCTGGCACTCAAAAATGTAAGATAAAAAATAAGTTAGTCAAGTCAATAGATTAATTCAACATTGTGCAGAGACGTGCATAAACATACCATACTAGGCTTAAGTTGGAACAATTTTGGACATTAATTTGCTTTTTTTTTTTGCTGGTTTAAAGTGGGAAAGTCTTGGTTGAAAAGTCACGTACTGCTGTGCAGGAATCAGGATTTAACATTTGAATTAAAATCCTATGACAGTTGTTTATGAAGCAGATTAGCTACATTTTGTGTCAAATTTTAACTAAAAAATATAACATAAAATTTAGATATAGATAGATAGATATGATATGATTCATTATATACATAAATATTCATTATATGAAAATACTTGCCCTGAAAGATTTTTCAATTACACTGACTATCTCTTACCTCCGTCTTCCTTCAGGCTCCGCGTCGTTACTTCCAGCCATTTGGCTCGGGCCCTCGCGCCTGTGTTGGCAAACACATCGCCATGGTGATGATGAAATCCATCCTGGTGACGCTGCTCTCCCAGTACTCTGTTTGCCCCCATGAGGGCTTGACCCTGGACTGCCTCCCACAGACCAACAACCTCTCCCAGCAGCCTGTTGAGAACCAGCAAGAGGCCGAACATCTTAGCATGAGATTCTTACCCAGACAGAGAGGCAGCTGGCAAACACTCTGACTCTGACCTTTAGTTCAACCTCCAAATTTACGCATATATGTGATCTCTGTTACTTTTGTATTATCTCATGGTTGTATAAAGCTTTATGTTTTGGTGTGTATTAAAATCTATTTTTATTTGAACTGTTTTGCATTATATGAAATGTAAGTTTAGAGATGTGAATGCTGAAATAAATGTAAATTATTGTAAAATATTGTGTGTTTTTGTCTTCTTTGGGTTGTTTTCTCATTTTTCCTGAATGCAATTATATATATATATATATTTACACTACAAAATATTTGAAGCATTTTCCAAAAAACTAACTCTGCATGTAAAAATCCTTCTCTTCTGTTTTTCTTTTTATCTCCTACGCCAACACAGTTTGTAGTTCAAGCCAACAATTTGTTTGATTTCATTTCAACTGTTAATCAATTATTTAAACCCAAATTCATGTCCGGCCAGGGACTACAGATTGAAACTGGTTCATTCTGGCATATTTACAGAAATATTTATTATTATGCACTTCCCCTAAGAAATAAACTGAACAAATGAATAGACATATAAATAGATATATAAATATACACTCCTATTTTTAAATACATTATCATATATACACTATTGTTTCCATTTTCTACACATTAAGCCGCATTTTGGGTGTGAAATGTGCGTATAAATTGTATATTAATACAATCAGAACTCAGCATTTTATGACACAAAAAGAAACGAAAAAAACCCAAAAAGACATTTTTTTTTAGAATTGTGTAAATTAAGAGTAAAGTCCAACTTTAAAATGTCAGAGATAAAGTGAGTGAAAAGAAACTGTATCACTTACCTTTTCTTCTCTTCTTGTGTTTGCAAATACTGGTCAGGAGAGGGCACTACAACACATAACACAATTATTTATGAGCACAGTCTGAATAAAACAACCAGTCTGTTCATTGTGTTCAATTACTCTGTCTCTGGTCAAACGTGGCAAAACATTTCACACACAGATGTTTCAATTCGCACTGCTTCCACTCTCTAAACACCAGGACCACTCAACGGATTACACTGCTGCAGCTCTGACTGCAAACATATTTGTTTGATTGTGTGACTAGAAACAGAGATGGAGATACTGAGGAAGAAACTAACAAAAAATATACATGTAGTCAGGGATTTTTTTTAGTTGTTTCTCCAGAGATGTCAACTATCAGCTGTGCTATCAGTGATGCAAGAGAGTGAAACATCTAGAATAAGTGCCTCGAACTCAATTTCACTGACACACAGCCACCAGGGAGCTGCATGTGCTGATTGCAGTGAGATGAAGAGAGTATGTCAGGAAAAACACACACACAAGTGCTTCGTAGGCTAATCAATATTTGCAACAGAGCATTTCATCATCTCAGCAACAAGTCTGCAGCATGTGTGTCCTGTAACAGAGTGAGGGTGCGCACGCCGTGTTAGAGTCAGCTTTGAATCTGAAGCTGGGTCATATTTATGTTTTATCTCTCTATAAAATGTTCATCTGTATGTATCGCAGGCTGTTTGTTGCAGGTGTCCTTGGATGTTTGGAATGACTCACTATATTCTCATTAACCTCAGTCTTGTTACCTTCCTCCATCAAGATTCAAATCATCTCAAGTACACTGCAGCAGCCCTGACTGCACTTTGTAAAATGGTTTTTTGTAATTCATCAGGAAAACAATCATCTTCACAATAATCTCCATCATCCCTGTAAATCTTTGCACCTCTGCTGAGAGTGAAAAGGGGATGAAGTCATTAAAAATGGATGTAAATAGAAGAATTCTGGAAAATAAATCAAGCTGGATATCCACTGAATCAGGTGATGCCAATTTCGTCTCATACGCCGCCTGTTGCTCTCCTGTTGGTTTGTTTTTAGACAGCCAAGAAATCCTTAAGATGACACATTGTCAGTCTGCTTCTGCTAATAAAGGATAAGTAAGTCACTACTCTGTAGAGACGGCTGTGGTCGACTACTCAGAAAAATACGTCTTTTCTTAACACTTTTCTTGACCTCAATGTAAAATGTCACAAAGTCAAGATGTGAAAAAAAATTGTAAGGATACTGAAAAAGACAACTACGGTGCTTAGAGAAATCCAGCTGCACTTACACTTGGCTCCATATTTGTGCAACGCCGGATCTACATGACAGTTCTTAGGTTCTGGACATGGACTGTTAAAAGTGCATCTTAGATATTTTGCCTAGTGCAGTCTTATCATGATGTTTCAGATTATATTTAAATGTGGACAATCTGAGGAAAATACTATTCATTATCAAGGTTAATGAAAGAATAAACAGGCTGTCAGCCACAAAAGTGAAAAAAGGTCGTCACATCCACCCCTCACCCTCCTGTCCACTCATATTTGCCTACATGAATCCCAATTAGTATGGTTGTATGAAAATAATTGTTACATTTGTGCAAGATGGGCACAATGTTTATTTTCATGAATGGGCAATGATGCACCATTTTAAATCTTATTGCCTCAAAGAACTGTGGGATGGCATGTTGTTAAGGATGATCCAGTGTATACTATTCCAAGTAGGAAAGCACTGAAGCACCTTTCCTTTACTGTTCGAGTTCGACCAGCTCTTATCGTGGCTGCCACTTAAATATTTCCATTTCATTCAGTTAAGCTGGGCTCATGTTTGCCAAAGACTTACCGGTGCAAGCTTTGTACACGAGAAACCTCATTGTATCTTTTGCGTTGAGCCCAAAGGCTCTGAAAGTTGTGGCAGTGCTTTGTTGTACACCTATGAATTTTTGGAACTTGGCACGCACTGCACATGATATGCTTTTCAGTTCAACACAAATGTTTTTTAAGGAATTACGTGCTGAGCAGTTTCACCTGTCCAGTACTTGAATCAACATATTTATAAGTAGGGATGTTATCTATCCATCCATCCATCCATCCCTACAGCTTTTCATTGAGAAACCAGGGGCAGTCAAATGGCCTTAAATCTTTCAAAAGAAATAGCCCACTACAACAGGGAAAGGCTTTTTGCCACAGGGTGCGGAAGAACATGAGATTGCTGCAAAAGTGAAAGGTTGAACTGGAGGATACAAAGCAGTAATAGTTGTTACCTAGAGGTTCAGTTACATTCATAATTCCAGTACACAAATGCAATATAAGGTGATACATCAGTGTTTACTACTGTTGACAGACAGACTATTTTTCCTGTAATGTTCTTCCAGTAACACTCCTTTGACTTCTTGCTTATCCATCGAATATTTTGTTTGCATGTTTGCTGATGTTTTAATGCATATTGCAACAAGCAGCGCATTGAGCATAAAACGCCTCTGTGGATGCTGGTAGCTCATGCACCATCTATGGATGATGAACACCCAAACAGGTGGATCAATGGAGGTGGTAGGTAAAGTTTAAAATGATTATAAAACCATGTATTATCTGTATCAGTGTTACTTTTAAAGTGCAGCTTCCAACAACATCTGTCACATTTGTTAGCACCTACTACAGTGTAGAGTAGCTTCAGGGTGAAAATATGCCCTAATTATCACTTCCTCAAGTAAAGGCCTAATGCTGTTGTTTTCAATCACCATCAGTATCTATCTCTCTATCCATCCCTCCATCCATTTTTACATTTTGATAAATTGTCTCTGATCTACTTCACTGTATAATTTTAGCTGAGTTGTATTTATAGTAAACAAACCAGAATAAGGGTCTGTAGCCATGCTAGCTGCTCTGAGCTAAATGCTGCTGCCCTTTGCAAGTAGACTCTGCAGTAAATAAGTTTGTCTTTTTGCTTTTTATTTTTGTTTTTAGTTACTGGTGTGTTACGTGTGGTGTCATGGATGGAACAAAAGGTTCAGAAACAGCAAAAAGCTGCATGGAGGCCAATGAAAATGTTACAGTGGTTACATTGTATACCTGGTACTTATTCAGTCTCTGTCTCAAATTCAGTGCTGAGTAGATTTTGAACAATGTTCGAGCACTGCTTGGATGCAGACAGATGGTATTTTGTGGCGGCCTGTCATTACATCATGGCAAAGGGGCTCAAATTATTGCATTCACCCAGGTGTTATATTTCCATCACTGCTGATTTAGCCGGAGCCGCTAGATACCTGTGACTACTGCAAACTCATTTGACCAGGGAGTGAAAAGCAACTATAACATTTCCCATTCAATAAAATAGCCAGTCTGTTAGTGGAAGTAAGTAGATTTTTGTCCAGTGGAAAATGGGCTTTAGTTGGACATGTTAGCATGGTGAAATTTGCTAACAAGCACTTTACAAAATGTGGAAGCTTACATCTTACCTGATGAAAACCCCAACCAAGTTATTATAATTCAATCTTAATGCTGCAAAGTCTGCACCACATGACATGTGCCGAGTCATTTGCTACAGATATTGCTACTGGATTTTTTTTGCCATGTGACACAGTTGTTGAGATATTTCACTAAAAACCAAAAAATGTCTTTAAAGTAAATGTATTCAATCATAAGTTTTTTGGCTGTCAAGATCCAGACAGTTTCAGAAGCGTAGTGGAGAAAATGGGGAGAGCTCCAGTATACAGAGTGCATACTGAGCTAATGTGATTCCTCAGGCTCCAAACTGTGGGATACCAGGCATCTGCTAAATAGATCTGTGGTAGCTTTCAATTCAAGTCTACAACTGGGGGGACTGCGGTGTGTGTGTGTGTGTGTGTGTGTGTATGTGTGTGTGTGTGTGTGTGTGTTTTTTTTTAGGAAATATTTTAAAAAGGGAATTGAATAATACTTGTGGTTTCAAACCGTGTCAGCATTGCCTGCTTCTGGCAGAAATATCATCTGTGTGTCGGTCACAGTGCAGTTTCATTATGCAAGTGTCTTTTAAAGTGAGAGTTTTCACACTTTGAGACACTTTTTACTATTTTAAGGTAGAGCACCTTAAAGATGCACATGAAATATGAATATTGCAAATCTACGACATGGAGGTGCTTTTTACTTGGACCTGCGAGGGGCATTACTTTATCATAACAGCTTGCCTTGCAGAATCTGATGCACTTCTTTGAAATATTCAGTCTGTTCTTCCTCTTAAGGAAGTCCACAGTTCTTCATTTGTGGTTTTTTTTGCCTGTCACGTGATGTATATTTTCCGTCTCGTTCCATTTATTTCTATTGCTCCATGACAGATTTGTAGAGGCAGGATGCCAGACAGCTTTTAAAATAACCCAGACGTAAGAGCCTCGCAGCAAAAACTTTAGACTGTCCTGCCTCGCGCTCTGATTGACAATCTGATTGATTACGTGCTGTTTACTGCCCACAAACACAAACACACAAACACACACACACACACACACACACACACACACAGAGACACACAATGTTGTGCTAAAATTCTCAAATGCCAGTAGCCATATTGTCTCTCTGTTTTAGTCCCCTGCTGGATTACTGCTTCATTAAAAAAGAGCCTTGGTTGCCATGGAAACATCTACCAGAAAGGGTAAACTGGCAATGTACTCATCTTTCTACATTGTCGGCACGTTGTCAATGCAAATTGTACCTCCTACAGTTAGTTTTCCATGCTGTGAGACATTTGCTTGTTTTCTCAGAATGTGCGCTTACGTTAACTGATTTTACAGCAACAATCCTCTTAATACTAATCAAATCATAATAATTGATCTAGAAGTGACTCTCTCTCATCAGGCCGGCCCGTCTGAAGAAGCCCAGACAGGAAGGCTCTCTGCCAGGAAAGGCAGTGGATCACAAGGAAACTCTCACTTCATGGCCTTTTCATGCGGCCTGCTTTGCAAAGTCAGCTCATTTGTTTCTCATTGAACATCAGAGGAGAGCGGTGGCGCTCATCATTAGAGGAAGCTCCTCTGCTTCTTCTTCTTTTCCTTCTTTTAGTCCTCATTTTCTGCTTTCAACATGAGCCAGCCTGGAGGTTTCGGTTTGAGGCTACAACGTTTGGTACAGCTGCTACTCTTTACATGCATGCTGTTGTTTCCCTTCTGTTTTTGCCCGTCCATTTAACTGTCAGCACCAGACAGTTTGGGTTTGACCGGGAAAGTCATGGAATTAAAAACATTCCCAAAATGTCCATAAGAAAGATTTACTTAACATTGTTCATTATCAGTGGTGGAAAGTAACTGAAAGTACAAGTGCAATTTAAGAGCAACTGTGCTGTATTTAAATTTTATTCAATTACTCACCTATTACAACTTTATAGTATTAGATGTGTTTTTTTATGTGCTCAACCCACACAGACTTATAAGTAGGGAAGTGCACCAACATTTGTATTAGTGGGTGGAACTCAAGCAGCAACCTCTCAGACTGAAAAATCAAGACAATGCAAAAGTGCCAGAAACTGCTTATCTTCAGATTTCCACTTGAGGCTGTCTCCTAAACTGAGCAAATCCCCACAGACACGCCAACACGTTCTCATCATTCATCATAATCTCATTCTCAGTCATTACATATTGCCGCTTTGCAGTGGACTAAAGTGGACTGCGTCTACAGATTACGCTCTAGGTATCTTTCTGCGTCTGCTACAGAGGTTCCAAGATGCCTTTACTGTGACGTCAACACAAGCACATGGTGGGATTATGCTGCACATGATTATGTTCAAGCAACAACAGCACATGGCAACCCATGGTGGAATGTCAACAAATGCGCATGCAGGCGATGATGGTTAGGTTTATGCAAGAGAGGTTAGGTTTAGGGGAAGGGGCACATGGTAAATTTTAGTAAAAAAAAAAGTCACATTCACACATGAGACAAAACACTGGACTTCCCCATGAAATTCCGTTGTTGTTTGTGGTTCCTCCTGCCCGTCCTATAGGTGCTCTCACTTCTTATATTACATCATTACTACAAAAACACAAGCATATAGTGGGATTACACTGCACCTGGCAACCAACACCAGGATGTCAACAAATGCACATGCTGGCACCGATGGTTAGGCGATATTAGGCAAAAGGAAGCCAACAATGGATTTCCACATTAAATTCAGGGGTTTGTTGGACCCATCCACTCCAACAAATCTGCTACAAGACAAGTTTCAATTCCTTCAACCCTTACAGAACAGGCATATGACCCCACATCCTAATACTTTCTGTTTCTGTTTCACGCTTCCTCTATTATACTTTTACTCCGCTACATCTATTTAATGATTACAGTTACTAGTTACTGGACTAAGAAACTAATTTTATTGGTGTCGTAATGGCTAAAAAGCATCTTTGAGTTTCTTGAAAAGTACTCTATAAATAAAATGTATTATTATAATAATTAGCATTATTATTATTATTATTATTATTAGTAGTAGTAGTAGTAGCAGTAGTAGCAGTAGTAGTGATATTTTACAACCCAAATTAAATACAATGTGCTGTCTTGGTAAACTGGTGCCTCTAAATTGCCTCTAGGTATGATTGTCAGTTTGAATGGTTGCCTATATTCGTGCCAGCCCTGTGACATCAGATTGTGACCTCAAGAGTGCACCCTGCCTCCAGCCCAATGTGAGCTGAAAGGGCTCCTGACCCTTGTGACCCTGCAAGCGATGGATGGATTTTACTACCCAGCGGTATAAAATGAACTTAACATTAATTTCACCCTCACCAGCTACATTAAATTACTGCTATCAATTTATCAGTAATAGTAAACGTATACTATAGATTATATCATGCTACTCTAAAATGGGCCATTCTGCATAATAACTACTACTTCTGATTTAATCATACTTATGTACCAAATTAAGTAAGACTCTGAAAGCAGGACTTTTACTTGTAATGGAGTACTTTTTTGCTTTGCAGGACTGGATATGAATTCTTTTTTCACCAGTGGTCGTTGTGCCCTATTAGTGTGGCGTGGTTGGTTTGTCCTATCATGCAAGGACCCAGTGGATTTGACAGTAGCTTGTAGTTACACAAGCAAAAGTACTTATAAACTTAATGCCCTCACATCACAAGGGCACATTTTATGGAGATGCTGATGCCAGTTATTATGTCAGAAACTGAATTGCAGAGGCTTAGCCAACACTCAACAGCTCATTTGCAAAGTCCACAAGGACTAAAGTGTGCTCAAGAATAATATTCTGTTTTAATTTCATACATGAGTTCTTGTAACTTTTGATTAAAAGAAAATTGAAGTACTTTTCAAAGCAAACCAAGATTCTGTATCTTATGTATATGCTTCTCTGTCTCAGGGATATAGCACCATATCAGAAGTACACAGCTTCAATACTAGAATCAAAGGAGCTCAGCTTGTTTTTGAGTACTGTGATATCATTTTTGACACTGCAATATTGCAGAGGAGAGAATGTGCAAACACGCAAATGCACACAGTGACGAAGATAAGTGAGCCTCGGGCAGTGGGCAGGCAGACTAAAGCCATCTGGTGCCCAGTGTTCATGCTGAGCAACAGTCAGCTCCACACCTGGGAGATGGTGTCGCCTGCAACTGTTGTTGGACCACCGACTGCACGCCCACCTGCCCCCTCACTTCTGAATCTGAGCAATATGTTGTCTCACAGACTGCAGATAAATGGTTATTCATTTCATACATCTGAATTCATACAGTATTTACCTAAATGATTCTATTTGTCTCTTTGTTTAGCTGTATGAAAGATGTAATGAGAGTTCTAGCGAAAGTTATAACCTTTACTAAGTGCCTTGCTGCTTTACGTGGATGCAGAAACTGGTGTATCTTCTTCTACAATAAACATCACTCTGCATGGTTGTTGAATTTGTAAACTGGTGAGTCAACAAAGAATCTGTTGTTGTTTGATTCTGACTCCAAAACCTGACATTGATTACTAAAAATCAGTTACAGCTGTGCTGGAAATACCTACAGACAGTGCCTGTGCATTCTTTCTGTAAGTTTGTTTTCTTCCTTTAGAGTAGTGTGTCTGACCACCCAATGAGTGTAAATCCAATATTTTTCTCTCATTTAAGTCTCCTACAACTCCTGAGGGAAATATCTGTTCTTTAGCTACTAAATGCTCCACTATGTTCTCCTGCTAGTCCCTAAATGTGTCTGTTGTTTGGCATACAATCAGTATATATTATTTTTATCAGTATTCTGTCCTTAAAACAGCTGCCTGCTGCTGGAAAACAGCTAAGTAAGACCAAAACAACACACTGAAAGGCACAAAAATGCCCCATAGAGCTGAGAGGAAATGCAGTCAGATAATAATTTAAGTCTCTTGCAGCAGCGGTTTTACATGTTCATCATGAACACTTTACAATGGCAAGAATATATGTAAATTGTGCCATATTGTTACCTTTTTTTTGTACATTTTATATACAGCAAGTTCACCTAAGTTTACTCTCAGGGTCCAACAAACACAGGAAACTAGTGTTTGTGTACCATGCGAAACTAAAAGTCAATGTTTAGTTATTTCGTCAAGAGTCGCTAGTGACGTGAGTCAACTCTTGTCACTAATGACAATCATGATCTTTTCTTAACTCTAATGAAGTAGTTTTCATGCCTTAACCTTATCGTCAACCCCTCCTTTGTCATGCAAGTTGACTCACATGACATACCACCAACCGATGGATGGATTACTGAATGGGCCCACCAGTCGCAGGCCCAAGGGCCAAAAAGTGTCAGCTCTTCCCTCTGGTTTTCATGTGCAAAATGTCACTCAAATTACTGTAACACATACCAATGAGGAAGAGACTAAAAATGACCACAAACAAATGCAAAGGATCTACAAAGAGACAAAACAACCTCAAAGAGACAAAAAATAGAAAAGGTGTATAACGGCTACAAAAAGGTACAAGACAGCAACATAAACTAGGCAAAACAAGAAAGTCTGTGAATTACGGTGTTGGGGTCGTTTGCATATATGTACCCAGGCACCTATTGTCACATAATCTGCCCATGAACAGACCCCTTCCGCAACAAGATACAGTGCGAGGGCCGCACCTGTCATCATTATAACAATGCTGGATCTTCCACCTAATCCTTAAAATATGACGAGTAGGCATTAGATCATGTCATGTAAGGGCGCCCAGGAGCTCACCTGGTAGAGCCGGCACCACATGTACAAAGGCTATGTCCTTGTCGCAACGGCTGCTGATTTGATTCCACCCTCTGACCTTAACTGCATGTCATCCCCTCTCTCTCTCCCCCTTTCACACTGAATCTGTCCTGTTTTTAATAAAAGCCAAAAAGCCCCAAAAAATAATCTTTAAAAAAACATGTCATCTGGCCAATGTCTTCCATTCTTAAGGCTTCTCAGGGACACATAAACAGAATATAATTCTAGTTATTTATATTTGTAGCCGAAGACACTGAAAACACTCATTAGTGGGGCACTCAAGGACACACTGACACTGAGCTGGCATTCATGAGCTGAGTGATCAGAAGATCAGCAGAGAAAATGCTGTAAATTTTGTATGCGTTTGCTTTGAAAAGGCTGCTGTTTGTCGACTGACTGTGAAATATTGCATGTTGTATCTATCAAAAACAGATAACAAGTAAATGGAAAATAGTAAATTCCTGTAAGAAAAGGCAATCTTAAAATAGAGTATGCTTTGGATGGAAATCTTTGCAAATGGACATAAGATTGGGTGGATGTTTCTTCTAAATCATCGTCTTATACAACTCAAAAACTACTTTCCTTTGACCCAAACATTTCAGATCTACCTGATGATTCTTGTAAAAAGTAAAACAGTTACCTGGCCTGACTTTATGTGACTGCCACAGACAGTAAGTGACTGATTTTATAACAGCCAGTAACAAGGGGTCATGGGATTTTTACTGCTGGAGATGAATTTCAAGTTGCCATGAATGAGTCTCTCCCATAGCTCTGCTAAAACACAGGCAGCACTCTTACCCAGAGACAGAGAGAGGGAGGGAGAGAGGAAGAGAGAGAGAGGAAGAGACGGCACTTACAGCATACAGAAAGAGGTAGAGAAAGAGTTTGAGTGGAGAAAGCGTGAAGAGGCTGAGTGTGACAGCACCGAATGAGAGGAGAAGGAGGAGGGACTAAGTGGCAGGGACAAGGGAGGGAGAAACGGAGAGGGGGACGGACCGTGAGTGAGCGAGGGGAGGGAGCATCAGACACAGGGAAAGTAGATGAGAGGGAGAAGGGAAAACTGAGGGAGTCAGGAGAAGAGAGGAGAGCAAAAGGAAAAAGGAGAGCAAAAAAGAAAAAGGAGGACAGCTCAGCAAATCAGCCCAGTAGCATTCCTCTCACAGCTGCAGTGATCCAGGCTGGGAGGGGAAGTTTAGCGTACCAGGAGGAGAAATAAAAACGAGAAATTGCATTTTTAGATTTTTCTCTGGGTGAAGAAATCATAAGTGTCCCTGGAGAGGAAAGGGAACAAGAAGAAAGAGGAATCAGAGAGCTTCTGCAGCCTCCGAGTGTCCTGCAGGAGAAGATGGATTCAGACTCCGGAGAGCAGAGTGACGGAGACCTGTCCCCAGGTAAGCCTCATTGAGACCATTACTGCAACTGCAACATCAGTTACTGACACGTTGTAGTAGTAGACTTTAAGTACACACATACCATCGTCTAATAAATTAGTTTATTTAGTGGGTCAGGGAGTTTTTCAGCATTTTCTTTGGCCCCTGGACCTTCACCATGCTCATATTTTGTCACTGGGGCTGTACCTTCATTAGCTCTATACCATTTCCCTCACACTGCAGTCACCCTTACACAGATCATCACTTTGCCTACACATCTAAATACTTCTATAATGCCTCCAAATCCAAGAATTACACAACTTTTAAGAGTCCACTATCTGTAGCTCGTTCCTGAGATGCATTAGAGTCAATGCTGTGATGCACGTACACTCTGATGCTGGTGACTGGCAGAGCCTCACTGAGTGCGCGAATGAAAGCCGGCTCAGTCACCACCAGGAACAGGCAAGCTCTGACACGTGCAGCCAGTTTGTTCATCAACACATCCAGCTATGAAGAGAGCACAGCCTCCCCGAAAACCTCCTCTTCTTCCTCTCTTCTGGTCCGTATCACACTCATTGGGAGAATGAAAAAGTTAAGATTAACTGGAAGTTGTTTTATGCTGTCAGAGTACAGGGAAGCAAAGCAAAAATGTATTTATCCGTGAAGTTTAGAGTCTCTCATTGGATATTACCCAGCATTCCAAGCGAGTGGGCGATTTTATTGAACTGTGATCCAGTGCAGAATTCAAGCCAGGAGATGAAACAGCCTTCTGGAGATAAGTTTGAGTTCAAAGATCGTGAATCAAATGTGTCTCCAGGAGGGTTTTATAACACGGCGCAGCATGCTAGAACAGTCAAATACCTTGGCAACTGTTGGCTTTTCTACATACTCCCTGTAAAGCTGCAGTTTGACGCTTTATATGACTTTATCCTCTCTATGAGAGCTGTGGGTTCCCCTAAAATTATCTTCCATACACATGTATGGACTGTCCCTGGGTACTATTTATCTAGTCTGTTATGGCCATCAAATTACAGACAACTTATGAGGGCATGTTGTTGCCCCTGTTGGCGACCTTGTAACAATCAGAATCAGGTTCAGAGGCAGTTTAATGCCAAGTAAGTTTGCACATACAAGGACTTAGTAAACAGTGGAAAAGTAGAAAGACATAATATAGAATAATACAAAAAAACCACAATAGAATATAAAAAACGTAAGAGTTTGTAAATAGGTCTTTTTAAAGTGTACACTTGTCCAGGAATGTGCCAATTATTGTCCGGGGGATGTAGAAGGTCACAGTATCAGTGCAATGGTGATGATGGTGCGGCTGTTTGCCTCTTAATTTGATGGTGTATTTGCTTTGTATGTTAATGATGCTCTGTTGAACTCAGACCATCTGTCTGTCCATCTGGCTCACTGTCTGTCTGTCTGTCTGTCTGTCTGTTTGTCCATTTGCAAAAAGAGAGAGGAACCTTAAAAAAATACTTCACCCACAAAATGATTATTTGTATATCAATTGCTTAGTCTTTGTTACATTTCACTTGTGATTTAAACTTTGTTATTTTTTGGCAACGAAGAATCCAAAAGGGACGAAGTTCTCGGATTGAAGTCATTGGGGTCCACGTTTAACAACAGCAACACTGTGTCAAACACAATGTTGTGTTCTCAAACTCTCACAAATTGTGCAGTTTAATCCAGGTTTCATTTATCCAGTCATATGCTCAGTATTTCCCAGACACAGGCATTTTCGCTATAATCTGACTACCAAAAACACTACAAGTAGCAAGCTTACCCGACATGCTACTCCTCTGTGTGTTTCTTTTTAAGCAGAATTATTTTAAATGCTAAGGTTTCAGTGAAAATGCACGTGTTTGGGAAGTACTGCGCATACGACTGGATAGATGAGATTTGGATTATAATGCATGAGCTCTGTGACATGAAGATGTTTTGATGTGGTTTTGCTGTTGTTAAATGAGGACCCCTATGACTTTAATTCAACAAGAATTTTCTCTGTTTTTGGATTTGTGCGGTGAGTAATTGATATACAAAAAAATATTTTTTTTGGTAAACTTTTCCTTTAACATGAGAGCCATAAAGTTTTAGATACATCATCAGTAAGTGATGACATGTCTGTATCACCTGCTGATTTTATGCAGACTGTTAGAGGTAAAAAAAAACACCAGCCAGGACTCTTATATGAGATGGAGGCTTTTAGACATTTCACTTTCATGTGAAGTGATGTACAATGTTTTCCAGAGACTCAGCCAGAGGTAAATCATGGAGCCATTTTTCATTTTACTACAGATGCCGTGATCTGCTAAAGCTTCCAGCAATGTATAGTGGAACAGTCGTTGTAATGTAAGAGGATTTAAATCTTGTAGGCTTGTCTTTTTTTGGCAGAAAAACAATGTTAGACATGTTAAGAAGGAAGAGTGAGAGCAAAAGTAGAATGACATTTCTCCCAGTCGAGTGCCTGACTCATACTCAAAATGCACCGTGCTTTGTGGCTGTGCAGCGGTCTCTTCTCCTCAGTGGAAAAAAAACTGGTATGGCTCACTTTATAAGGTCAAATGTCCCAACAAAACCTGAGCAAATATATTTTGAAAACAGGCATATTTTGAAAGTGATGGTGTACACAAACATGACCCTCCTGCATGCGTGGATGAGGGATGCATCATTGATCTGCACTTTTAATACGTATTTTGACACAAAACCTCAGTAGTGTAAATATTGAGGTATTTGGTTTCAGGTGTGTTTGACCCTTCAGACTTCTCCTCTGCCCTTGAGCTGTTGGTGGCTGTTGTTAGAGAGTGCGACTGACATCTTAAGAGTCCCATGTTTCCTTAAATTCCTCCTCAGACACTGTCGTTATTAGCAATTAGTAAAGTTTGGTACATTCCTGGGTAAATACTTGTGGTTCAAACCAACTTTCCCTCATCCTATCTTGTATTTTTCTTCAGTTCTACACTTCCCACAATGCCTCAGAGAACATGCCTGACCTTGGTTCATTCAGCCACAGGTTATGCTGCCTCCAAGTGAAACTCGTGAAGCTGTTTTCAACATGGGAAAACACAAAATGTTTGCCATTAAAGTGGTTTAACATTGCTGCTTGTTGACTGAATTATATCGATAGATAACTTTGTTAAAGAGTCAGTTCACACCAAAATAAATATATATATATATATCAGTTTTTCCTCTCACTTGTAGTACTATCCATCAGTCTAGACTGTTTCTTTCCAGAAATCATGACCCAGTTACTCAAGATAATCCACAGACAGTCCGCAGTTTCATGTAGGAACTATTTTCTTTTATATAGAACTACACCCACCAACCGTATCACTGCAGAGAGGTAAACTTGGATCTACTCATAGATGACAGGCATGTGCTCCCCCTCAGCTGAGCTGTACCTTTAGTCAGCTAAGTGGTGCTAGGTGAGCAGCAAATGCATGCATCCTTTTGTGTAGTGATACGGTTATAGAAGGAAAATAGTTTCTCCATGAAACTGCTCACAACAAGGTCTCTGGATTATCATGAGTGACCAGGTGATGATTTCTGGAAAAAGGCATTGTTGTTGAATAATTAAATGTTTTATATAATTTGATACTTTGAGCTCCATTAGAAAGTAGAAAAGATGATAATTTTAACACTCAACAATCTTTGGTGTGAGCATCTCACAACAAACGTAAATAGCACACAGGTAAGAGGAAAATATTTCTTAAAAACCTTTAGTGGAAACTGCTTTGGTGGTATACACATTAAAACTGTCATGATTTTGTGTGAAAACTATAGATACTAAAAGTGATATGCATTTTTTATGTTTCCTCAATGGGCTACAACATTTCACACTCTTCACATGGAGGTGATTGAGAGGTGAGGCAATAATGAGCGTATAAAGAAAGAAAGGCAGCGTGTCAAACAGGTTCTTTTGGGGGAAAGTTATTTCCTCTTCTACCAGGTGAATGCAAATTCTTAAACAAAATAAACATTTCACATAAAAGGTCCTTGCACTTGAATTATTGTCGGACCAGACGAAAATGTGATAATTGCCGATGATGTGCCTATTGAAAGCTTTTCTACTTTTTAAGCTGTCGTGGAAATTATTGAGGGTGACATCACACGTGTTTATTGAGTTGTCTCAATCCAAGAATGTAATAAAATTCACAAAAAATGAACTTTTATGAACCAGCTCACATGCTCCGAATTTTTACCCAGGAGGCCACTGGTTGCATCGGGCGGCAAAATTAAACTCAGCTGAATTATTTTAATTACAATGTAGTGTGTTTGTATGTGCGGCATTCTGGTGACATATGTCACGTGACGTCATCTTACATTTGTAAAAAAACATAAGCCATGATGGTTTTTTATACCTAACCACATGCTTTTAGGGCCTTCACCTAAGGAAGTAACCCTTTAAATATATATACATATATATATATATATATATATATTGTACATATGTTCTTAAAAGATACTATCTGCATTTATCAAATGGAAACTGTACATTCCTCATCCTGTGAAAACAGAAGTTTATTTTGAAAAGGCACAATGCATGTAATAAGCTTAAATTGACACGCTGAACCTGAGCGTTGATAATTGACTCTGGAGGGCTACCAAGAGTGCCACAGTTTGATGTTTAGGCCCACTGACCAAACATTGGTTGGGAGTGAGAATGTGTTGCATTTACAGGGAAGGCATTATAGTTAACTTTTTTTTTATGACGGGTGATCATGTGAGAGTCAGGATTTGGACTATGGAGTGAGAATCATTCAAAAGAGCAATCATTCATTTTCTTAAATGTGTTTTTCTGTCTTTGCTCAACAGTTCTCTTTTGTGTGTTAAAGCACAAAGATCAGCCACAACACATAGAGCTACGCTATAACTTCTCTGAAAGAAACATCCTCTAGACCTTACACAACACAACACACACACACACACACACACACACACACACACACACACAAAGGCTCACATTTTTTCCCATAATCATCCAGTCATGCAATGAGCACGCCGCTGACCATCCAGTACCCACAAACTGATTCATCCAGCAGTCCTGTCCTTCCTTCCTGTGTTGAACTGGCGATGACCACACCTTATTATGAGTCAAAGCTCGGGTGCCTGTCAGCACACCTGCTCTGCTGGAGCGC
The DNA here is from genome assembly GCF_008729295.1 of Plectropomus leopardus. NCBI lineage: Eukaryota > Metazoa > Chordata > Actinopteri > Perciformes > Serranidae > Plectropomus > Plectropomus leopardus. Next base: position 10,681,774 of record NC_056463.1, read on the forward strand.
TCCTGTCCCAATTGCACTATAGCTGCACTACACACAAATTTGCATTTCTCTAAACAATTCTGCGTTCTGGTTAGAATTATTTTTTTAGGTGTTACATTATTATGTCGGTGAATAATCAGCCCACGGTCTACTTTCGGCTGATTCATCATCATGGTGATGATGCGACTCACTATAACACCAGAACCCAATCTGGCGCCCTCAGAGCTATTTCCAGCCGTGTGTGTGCACTTCAGATTTTCTATGGAAAGCAGACTTGTTGAAAAGAGAAGCTGTTTGGCTGTTGTAAAAACAGCTGCGGGATGCATAAGGGCATGAGGGCTGTTTCTGTGGTTCTATTATAAACAAAAAAAGCTGCAGATGTTTGATGACAAAACTGAAATTTTAATCTTCAGCCAGGTGATCTTTTTCAGTATTCACACATTCACATATTAACAAACTCTACAGCTCCATTGCTCGTGTTAATTGCCACTAATCCACACTTCCACAAACACTTCAAAGATCTTAGAAATAAAATCACGGCTGCTGCATTACAGCAGGCCAGGAGCACCCAGCAATCAGAGTAGAGCTTCTGCCTCATGATTGCTATGTTGGCAGACTGGCCACATGCTTTACACATGAGAGACAGGCAGAGTGGGCCAGCCCTGCGTACACTGTAACACTCCCATCCACACACACACACACACTCTGAAAAAATGCCCGCACTCTTCTTGCTCATTCCCTTGGTCTCCTAACACATGCATCCCTGATTTTTTTCCCCCTCAGCCTTTAATCTGGCCCACAGATGGAGAGTGCTTACTACACCCCAGCCCTCTACACAAACACACACACACAGACACACACGAGACACCAGGAGCTGGTTCTGGAAAATTGTAACATGAACTGAGAAAAAAAAAAAAAAAAAAACAGGAGTGAAGCCGTAAGTGGAAAAGACGACTCAGGAGAATGTTTTTTTTTTTTTCCTCTAGCTGCAGCGAAAGACAAACCCTAAAGCTCTCAGGTCCCTGACCCGGTGTGAGTGCATTTTCCCTTGTATGCACATGCATGCATTGACACAATAATAAAACCGTGGCATTCATAGTGTCTGCGGGACATTTGGAGAATTGTTTCCCCCCACGGCTGAGCCATTACTGAAACATGAAATTAGACCGCAGAGGCATTTTGACAAGGCCTCATAGACACACACTCAGGAGGAGGAGAAGACTGTGGTTTCACTGGAGGGCCAGTCAGAGCAAAGCAAACAGTCACTGGTGGCGCCTGGTGTGAGAGGCAAGCTATATGAGTGAGGGCAGTGTGTATTAAGGGAAGGCTGGACTGCGTCAGTGGAGCATTGAGCTTGTACAGGTATCTAGATCATGACAGTCAAGAAGATGAGTATAGGACGTTGGATACTTCTCACCCTTAATGGTTGCCATGTTGCCTACATAGCACAAGGGGCTGGAGACAGGCACCAGTTCATTCCTACTAAAGTTGTTCAGTGGCGCATGAAGCCAAAAAAGTTCTATTTCCGCAGTATGAAAGTAACCGGATTTTCAGCATTGTGTGGCCCATAAAGCAACCATAGCGCTCCGCTAGCTTGAATAGGAATAAAGTGATTTAATTGTGCAACTTTTAAAATGTGATCTGACTGAATGAATCAAATCCAGAGATTGAAACAAGTCATTTCACAAGGGTTATGGCACATTAAAAACTATGTATCCACTGATTTACAGACATTTCCTTTACAACGTAAGTCTTTTTTTTTTTGGGCCTAATGGCATCACATGACAGATCTGTATGGTGTTTTTTTGCACCTATGTAAAATTTGCTTCAAAGCCTGATGCTGTTTCTGGGGCTGGACCAAATACACATGTTCGCTCTAGCAGTGTTTGTGCACAGTAGTTCTCACTTGTAGTTCAAGTAAGATAAGGCCATAGGAGACGACAAAGACATTTACAAAATGGCTTAACGGAGCAAATCTGTATTATAGTGAAAATACTTTTCTGTCCACATATTGCAATACATTTAATGGGCTCGCAGTCTCTGTAAAAAGGGACATCGCCTCCTTTGTAGTTGTCTCAAACTTTTGACTCTGCTCTCTAGTGCCATCTATTGGCTGTGTCTATGCCAACATAAAAGACACAATAGTGTATTGGGGCAGAAATGTTTGCAATGTATCAAATGGATGTAGCTATTTTTATACATAAAGGGAGTATAAATGAGCCTTCAGTGCACACTACCCTGTCAAATTTTAGTACATAATGTACAGTGTACTACATATGAGTGTACCAACAGAAGTATCTGACTTCAGACAGCATCTATCAGACTTTCAGTGAAAGCCACCTCAGTCTGGGTTTGTCTTACCTGCCCTCTCCTAATATAACCTCAGCATGCACATTATATCGAGTTAAATGGGAACTTTTTCTCTCCCACTTACCGATTAAGGCAACAGAAAGCCAAGCAGAGTGGGAGGCAATTACACACAAAGCTTTTCACACTTAACTCTCGCACAATCGAACAAACTGTGCTCATTATACCTTATGACAATTGCGGTAGGAAAAAGTGGAATATGTTCAGCATGGTATACCACAAAAGTTTAGAGTGTAGCAGTTTGTCACATTAAGCTGCTTTTAGTGTACATTTAAAACTATTTGCCTGTGGGAGGTAAAAGGCAGCAGAAAAGACAGAAGAAGCCAATGTGGCCATTACATTTGTGGGTTTGGACATTTCATGGGCAATAATGGTAAACAAGAGGAACTTAAATTCCACACTGTGTTATTCTCTAAAGCGAGGATTTGAATTAGCTCATGGAAGGATTTGGTTTCGGCTGGTAGTGGAGAGGGTTAAGTTGAAAGAAGGAATGTAGTCACAAGAAGTCAGAAATCTACAAATGTGTGTGTGTGTTGATGTGAGTGTGTGTGAACCACAGTTATTTCCCGGTCATTAGTTAGTGGTGGGTTGGCAGCCAAGAGAGCTGCAGCACTCTGGCTTTACACTAAAGCATGTCATGCAAAGTCAGGGCCTCCGAGGCTCAAATTATATTTAGTTTTATCACTCCTATCAAAGTGAGAGCAACCTTTTAATTGAGGCAGGATAGACATCTGAAGCCCCGCCCCTTCTCCTGGTTAACTCCATGCTACTTTCTATTTGAGGGTTTATGTCATTTGTATTTTTGAAAAGCTGTGACATCCACTGCAGCACTGACAGGTCGAATTCTAACACCTCATCATCTGAAAATAAAAAGATGACATATGATGCTGGGATGTTATATTTGCCACACTCCTGTGAACTGCAGTTGTCAACCCTTTCATGCATGAATCATTAAATCACAAAATAATTTCAACAATGGCTTGTTTTTTTGTCTTTTAACAAGTGCCATTGTTTTTGAAGACAGTATAGCAGTATGTTATAGTTGGGTTTTTCCATCCAAATGTAATGCAATTCAGAAAGTTGGCAAAAGATAAATGCAAATTCATGTGCTTTTCTGCCAACCTGGCTTTCACCTGCAAAATGTCACGCAAGCTACTACGTACTGACGAGGGAGAGACCCATAATGACCACAGAAAGATGCAAAATGACTACAAAGAGGCACAAAACCACAAAAAGATGCAGAACTACAAAGAGAGGCAAAACCACCACAAAGTCTGTCTTGCTCATATGTAGGAGAGTTGGTGGGGCCCTTTTGCATATCTGTTCCCAGGGGGACAATTGTTTCATAATCCGCCCATGGCGTTGCGTTTCCGCGACAACGCTTTCCCGTCATCATTGGTCAGCTGTAGCTGTCATGTGGTGTGGAGCAGGTGGGCTCAAACGCAGGGGACTGCAGGCAATGGGAATTCTAATAGATCTATCTTTATTCAAGGTTGGTGTAGGGAAAAAGAAAACTGGAGATCACACAATAAAAATCAAGGATCCAACAAAGAATGAACTGAATACCAGGACTTAAATACAAACTAGTCTAGCAAGAGGAGGAAGTGCAGGTGAAGTGATGGGCAGAGAAGCTAAGGTGAGGGGAATAAGGTGATTAGGCAGAGTAGATAGGCAAATAAAGGAGAGGCAGCACAGGAACACAGAAGAGGAAGAACGAAGAAACCAGAAGCCAAACAACACAATCCTGTTAATAATAAACCAACCGTGTAAAAACAAAGAAAGCCAAACTAATATAGTCAGCTTAAATAGGTCTATTACAGACACACAGACAATCAGTCCAGTCTTTCCATAAGTCTGAATGCACCAGAGCACAGACTGTGACAGTAACCACTGTATGAACACAGTGCAGAGTGGCACCAATAAGCCAGCCTGTGAGTCACGATAAGAGAGACTCACATGCACTAATTTGCATGCACAGCCAGCCCAGCTACCAAAACAAAAAACAGAGAAGTTCAGATGATAACACATACAGAGGGAGCGTGACCCAAAAATGCCATTAATCTACTATTTTTTTACATAGCAAATAGTTGTTTACATTATTTATTAATGTTCTTAATGGCATAAATATAACTTAAAATAAAAGTTTGTAAAAGTTCTGAAAGTTTTTTCCACCACTGGTTGTAACAAACGTCCTTGTAATACCTGGAGTGTTTCACTAATCATTGAATTGCTGTCAGTTGCTGTCATGGGAATTATAATAGCACATTGCTAAAAAAAAAAAATTATTTTATCTTTAGAAATGTGGAAGAGTCTTCCAATCTTACCGTCCAATAATGTAAATACCCTAGCATCAATTAAGGACCAAGAACCCACCGAGCTATTGATGCAAGCGGTAAAGGGGTTTGCTAGGGCAGGGGGCGGAGCTTCAGCTCTATATAAGGACAATAACAGACTGGGCCTCTGAAGATTTGAAGCTTCCTAGTGTCTTACTTTTACGTACACTCAGTTATAGTGGGTGAACTAGTAAACAAACGAGGGGGCCAGAGTTATGGGGAAAGCTGGCAAGGCCTGGATGATTGTGCATGCGAGGATTTGTGCACGTGTGTGTGTGCGCACGTGTGTGTGCACGCATGTGTGTGTGTGTTTGTGATTGTGTGTGTCTCTTTGTAAGCGATGCCACGGCATGCTGAGACTTGGCTGAGGTCTATGAGAGGAGCAACTCACCCCGGGCCGGAAAACACTTACTTCCTTGCCACTCACGCTTGTCTCAGTGTAGATCTGGTGAGAAATGAATAGAGGAGGAGATAAACAAAGAGAGTCGAGAGCTTCGTGAAGACTAAGATAAATGATATTTCTGATTCTGATACAACAGCTGCAGATGATGTAAAAGGGAACAGGAATGAGGGGATGTTCATGATGTTGTGTGGGTCTGTGTCTGATGTAAAGCATTTTGACAGGAGCAGAACAATCAAAATATGGTCATATGATTTAACCTCTCTCTCTTTAACACCTCCACCTCCTCCATACTTCTTTCCATCACTCCTCCACGCTCCCTCTAAATGAAGTGACACATTTCAGAATGCTATGATTGTATATTTTTATTTTCTTCCTCTGTGCTATTTCAAAGTATTTCCAAGCAAACATGTCCTCCTTCCTCTTCCTACTTTCTCCTGCTCACTTCTATTAATCTTGACTGAATGGTGTGAAATGAAAATGTACACACTGCCAGTTCTGCCCACCCCCTGCCTCTTCCTCTCGCCCTCTTCCTTTCTCTGTAAATAACTTAGTTTCTTTATTTCGGATGGAAAAAGTTAAAGGGAACTTTCTGACTGCGTTCCAAGCCAGATAAATTGAGGAAAGCCCCAATATTTTATCCACCTCTGTCTTTTATTAGGCGTCAGTCACACAGTCTGTCATTATGGTTCACACACAAACACACACACCCACACATTTGTACCCAACTTTCTATAAATAGAGTGCCACTATTCTATGACTCAATTTTTTTTTTTTTTTTTTTGAGGTGGTTATATACACAGATATTTTCCTGCTCGGCTGCATTTCCTTGTGATCAAATCAACTCAACAGCACTTTTTTTGCTGACTCATATTTCCTTGAATCTTTAGTTATATCTATTTTTCCGGCTGTTCGCACACAAAGTTGTCTTTGTACACCTACAAAAAGTTGTGCTCAACAATTTGTACATAATCCATGTAATCATGAGCTAGTAATTTAACTCACATAAAAAAGAAGCCTGTGATCAAGTGACCAATGCAGTGACGGAGTAAAAAAGTTAAGTAGCATAAAGAGTGAAATACCACATACCACACGTTGCGGTGGTGGAGGGGTCAAACAAACACAGGATTTTCCCAATAGAGGCCAGCGTTTGTGTCCAGTAAAAAAAGTGAACTTGACCTAACCTAATTCAACCGATGAACTTTACTTGCCTGAACCTAACCAACATGACTCTACTTGACTAAAGATAACCTTTGTTATTTTACATTAAGTACATAATGAGATGATTCTTTCCTAAACATAACCTCCTTAACTTTACTTGCTTATGAAGCTTCATGTGAAGTACTTAACATTCAGAATGTAACATGGCAACGCCCAACTGTGATTCTTTCCTCAAAGCTAACTTAACTTTTCTGAACCTAACCTTTGTCACTTATGTTAAGTACATAACTTTATCATAAATATGCAGCATGACAACCACAACCATGATTCTTAGGTTGTACTTTCAGTGACATTTTTTTTTTGTTTGTCCAGTCACTGTGATTATGAGCTTATGCTTTCTTCAGTATCTTTCGAGCAAACTGCCGCTGTCGCTTACAAAAACAAGCAAATGTAAAAAGCATCACCCAACAGTGGATGTTTAAAGCTGTAAATGCACCTTGGATGTAATATAAATAATTATTGTATGGTACAAATTAACAGTCAACATGCATCTATTCATGTAAAAGTGTTCAGCATTTTTGCCCTCAATCAACCTCCACCTGACAACAGTGATCGTGGCAGAATGGTTTTCCAGAGAGGCTCCCAGAGGAGGGAAGCAGAGAGGGAGACAGCCTGCAGCCAGTTCCCATGCCCGGCTAACCAGCTAACTGTGGTCTGGTTTTTCACTAGCTAAACAATGGCAGACATCAGCAAACCACAGCTGGTGAAGACATTAGCTTTACAGCAGAGGATAGGTCAAAGGGCAGGGATCTCACAGGGCCCTCGCAGTCCACACTGTGTCCTAACAGGATGTCCTGGATACCACTTCTCAGTCTCTGTGGACCAGCTGCTTCTCTGGTCTTCATAACAAGAAGTGACTGTGATGAAAGCCATGACCAGTGCTAAAGGTGGAGGTCAAATCGCTGATATCTCTCTCTCTCAATCTCTTTTTCTCTCTCACCCTTTCCCCTTCTCCATGTGACAGGCGATCAAGCCAGTGGCACATTAATCAATCAGACGTCTCCTGCCACTGCCTCATTTCGCCTCATCTCTCTAGTTCAGCTCTACAGGGACATGGCCATTAAAACTAAGAGACAGAGAGAGGCAAAGAAAGAGATGAGGGATGGAGCATTAAATAAGGCTGTGCTGCGGCCAAAGGCAATCTGTTCTTGTGTCCCTCCTGACTCAGAGAGGCTCTTAAGTGCTTTTCCCTGGACTGTTAGTCACAGTAGAGACACTTAGACCAGTCCCAGGATAAACACACTTGTAGGTTCAAACACTGTCTCTGACTACGTAAAAGACCTCTTCATTACAGATACATTAACGTACATCAATTAGCCTTTATTGAGAAATACTCCCAACAGGTTATGTGATTTTCATACATAATGCACTTGAAAGTAAAGCTGAGTCAAATCTTGTTTGGCTGCCCATTGGCATGTAGTCTGACCAATACATCCTACTGTGTCCATCTTCTACTACTACTTAACAACACTGCACACCTGAACTCACCTGTGTGAAGTGGCAGCAATTGTTAGATGGTTTGTTTCCGATATAGTCAGACACAGCACCTACAATTCCAACATTAGAAAGTTGTGGGGTAATGCTTCATTTATGCATGAGGCATCTATGAGGGTCGCGAGTGTCCACACAGCCAAAGGATGACCGTCAGATAATGGGGTCCCATGCAACAGGTTTTTGCATGTCCATGCACATCTAGCATTTCAGAGAAAATAGAGAACCATGCAGTAGAAATGATTTTTCAATGAAATGCCCTCTACAGTTCTGCAGAATATCTGTTTTCTCCAACAAAAAACTAGAACAAAGTACAAGAGTTTAAAAAAAGTGTCATAGTTACAAGTCTGAGTCAGCTCATGTCTGTGCTTATGTTCATGCAGAGAGCATATATTCAGGCTTAAGAGAGATCCAGATGCTGTTCAACCATCCAGCAAGCACTGTGTTTGTTTTAAGTTAGTTGTCCTCTTATAGATTTAAACTGAAAACATCAGAACACCCGACAGTACATAAAGAAAAATCTTACTATATGGTCTATGCCACTGACCTCAACATATGAAATATATTTGGTTTTTTAGCACACAAGGAACACATAATCTAGAGTAATTCACCTATAATATACTATCACCATATATGCAGCTATTGTATCATATTGTACAATTTATGTCATATAACATTAATATAAACAATTAATACCTGACTAATAATGGATAATTAAGGCCTATACCAATATCAATATATAAGTGTTCATAAACACATAAAAGCGGTTTTTGATAAAAATCCAAGAATGTTGGTAATCAAATTGTCACAAATGTATTACCAAACACAATTTAAATTCCTGTATGTCTAACAAACATGTCAGAATTGACAATAAAGCTGACTTTGACTTTGACACTAACTGGGATGTTTTTAAGATAAAACTCATAAGTACTTATAAAGTTGAAAAACTATATAAAGCTGTCAATATTTTTAACCTTCCTGAAGTATACTGTACCTTTAGCATTTCTGTGCTACAGTTAAACTCAGCTCAGCTAAAATGCAACACTATCATGATGCCAATATATCTACAAAGAGCTAGTACTGGCTGATATACCAGCCTAACAGATTAATCACATCAAGTATAACATTGTGTTAAAATACTGTGCTGGTGGTGAAGCTTTCAAAGGAAACCACTGCAGCACATTTACTTTTTATTATTCTCTTATCAGGATAAAATTTACAGCCTCCTCCAACAGAAGATCATAAAAAGTAACTCATGGGATCTGGCCAAGAGAAAATTTATAAGCACTTTACCAACATTATGATTTTACTCACATCTGATAGTTTACTTTCTTGGTTGTTTTTGCACTTCAATTTTCCCTTTACATGTATCTATTTCCTTTATCTTTAGGTCTCCCATAGGTTTTTTTGTGAGGATGAAGCTTCTTTTGTGCCTCACCTCCTCCGTGTCCCCCTTTTGGGAAAAATACAAACCAGGTTCGAGCAGACAGGTAACACCTGCACAAGCCATTGCAGCACAAAAAAAAACTGTTACATCCATTTGTCATACGTTTTACACAAAGCTGGCAGTGGGCCTTTTACAAGCCTCGGGGATCTGTGAGGAAGATAAAACTGTATTTCTCTCTTCCAGTAAAGTACCACTTGGCTGTAAAGTATGCTTTCCAGTTTCAGCCAAAGACACTAAATGACCCACATGTACAAAAGGGAATGAACTTTAAACTCTGTAACCCCTCTTCACACAAAATGAGAGTCATTAAGGTATTAAAAGCGAGTTATTTATTAACCCTAAAGGTGCGAATGCCCCTCTACATCCCGAGCAGCTGTTAATGGCACACTGAATAACCTCTTTGAGCACCAGAATGCCCTTTGGAAACTGGCTCGAAGTCAGATTTTACATGTCATGAATAATGCACATCAATGCATTACCGTACTGTGTCTCACTCTCCTTCTCTCAGTAGAAGCACACACATACATTTACAACAGAGAGTGAGCAGAGATGGTGTGTTTGAGTCATCTTCTGATTAGAGCACTGTGGGAGTCAAAAATACACCAGAACGGAGCCTTTGCAGGTCCAGAGTAAGTGGAGGAGAGACGTGAAAAGACAAAAAAGCTTCAATTTGCTCCACTGCCTGGATGCTTCTCCAGCTCTTTCCTTGTGTAAGAAGGCCTGCACCGTGATGTAGCTTTACACACACTATTCAATACGCTGTTTGCATGTGTGAGTGCGGAGTGAACTGAAAAAACACAAAGAATGCAGCCCGAAGAGTGACAATGGAAAATAAATGTGTCTCTTCTGCAGCTCCACTAGTCAACAGTGGAGGAAAGTAACCAAGTAACTAATTTACACAAGCACTGTACATAAGCACAATTTTGATGTACTTGTTATTGAGTATTTCCATTTTAAATCACTTTATAGCCGACTTCTACTCCACTAAAAGTCAGAGGGAAATACTGTACTTGTACCATTCATCAGACAGCTTCAGATTAAGCTTTTACTGTAACTTTTAATTTGAAAATGATATATTAGGGTACAACCCTTTGAAACTTGAGCAAATTGGCTTGACTTTCTAAGAAAATATGGGAAAAAGGAAATGAGCAACTGACCCAAAAAATAGCAAGAAATTAGTTAGAATTACATAAAAATTACCTGAAAATCAAAGAAAGAAATCAAACAAATTTTCTTGCGGTTTGGACATTAAAATGCTAGTAAAAGGCATCTGAACGCAGCACAAAACAACTGATATCGATCCAGGTATTGATGGTTTAAGTACCAAATACAAATGTGGGTATGAAATGGGTACTTTAATTTCAATAATTTAAACACTTTTTGTCCCTAATGCTTTTATACTTTTACACAAGTAAAATTTGTGAATGCAGGACCTTTACTGGAGGAGGAATACTTCACCTGCACAGTGACCCGTTAATATATCAATCACACACCCCTGTTACATTAAATACGTAAAGAAAACTTTACTTTTACCGCATGTTCACCATCCATGGTGAACATTCTTCATGAAGTGAAGTAAAAGGGAACTGATTTAATAACGACAATTTTTTTTAAAAAACCCATCTGTTTACAAAATCTAACAAAACTGCAGTAGAAATATAATCCAAGATATGCTAATTATGCTCAGTACAGAACACAGCCGCGCAGCATCAGGGCATGCCACTCGTAGGTGGAAGTGTTTTAAATCATAATATTTTAGCAAAAATGCATGTGTGGGAAGTACTGAGCATACGACTGGATAAATGAGAGTTGGATTATACTGCAGGAGTTGTGTGAAAGTTTGCATAAGAATGTTTTGATATAGTTTTGCTATTGTTAAACGTGCCCCCCTTCAATTCATGGAGAATGTTTGCTTTTTCTGAATTCTCCATTGCCAGACATGCCAGAAAAACAATGTTTTCTTCCCAGATTCAATGTGCCATGCAGTGAGGGATTGATACACAAATGGTCATTTTGTAGGTGAAGTATTCCCAAGTAGAGTAGTTTTTACAGTGTAAAAGTTGCGTCTTTTACTGAAGTAGAATAACTAAGTACTTCTTCCAACACTGCTAGTGGAGCTCTGGTACCAGCTGGCACGACAAACCGTCCCTCTGCTCCCCACTCCTGTCCACTGGCCTCTCAGGCTTGCTTAACACTAACCCTGCAGGCTATTAAAACCTCTTTACTGCTGCTGAATGACCTGCTCCATTGTTTTCCCCAAGCCTTGAAAATGCAGCCAGAGAGGGTCTGCATCAAATCCTCATTGGAAACCAAAAGTAGGTGAAAAGGCTAAGGCAAAAGAAGAGGAAGTCAAGCTGTCACCCTTGTTTATGTCTCTTGCTTCTCTTTTCCCTGACATTTTCTTGGTATTGATATGTTGTTAATGTTGTGTTTGTACTCTAAAATGGTGGTACTGATGGATGACACACTTTATTACTTAAGACTTTTCCTGGACCTCCTGGAACAGCACGAGCACACAAGCTGACAAACTGTAAATTTGTCTTTTATATGTCAAATATGAAAGTATACAACAACTGCAGAAGTCCAGAACAAATGAAGCAAACGGGTATTAACACAGAGCTGCTGTTTCCCTTATAAAACAAAATATCTGGAAAGGAAAATGTCTGGAAAATTATTTCTGTTTTAGCATTTACGGGGTGCAAAAAATGACCTGGCAACCACTCACTTCAGAGAGGCATGTGTTGGCTATTTGCTTATAAAATACGTTACTGTCCCTGAATGGAAAATAGGTTGCACATGGAAATTAAATGTATAACAGGGGATTTGGTTACAACTGGTGGCTCAACTGGGCAACAAGGAAGTTTTGCAGAGCTGAATGGCTCTTTTTATTTGTCTCTCACCGAAAATACTCCTAACCTCGCTTACCTTTCTGCATCTCTGAGTCACGCTGTCTGTCAGCAACCTTTAATGTTTCAACTAATAATGTTTAGAGGAGGGAATGTCTGCTGCTAAGCAGTCAAGAGCGATAATTAGATGTTTTTCCTTTTTCCTTTTCTCTCTTCTTATCACATGCCACATGTCCATCCTGTGCTAATACCCAACTCTAATAGAATGATTGTGTGTGAACACCTTTTTCTGTTGTATGAGCACATATGAGCAGGTGTGATGAACGTACGTATCCGTATCTATTTGGCAAAAGAAAAAAAGAAATCACATGCACCTGCACAGAGTGTGACCTGTTTTTTTTCCCAATACTAAACATGAGCATGTTGTCATTAGCAACCCCAAACAGGGAAACACTGATCGGGCTTTGTGTTTCCTTGTGTGTGTGCGTGTGTGCATCAGATACCTGATACTGTCAGGATCTCGAGCGTTGCAGAAGACCTGAATGGTTCAAAGCAAAAACATTACGTTATTAGTGCTTGCAGAAGTAAATGACTCACAGCTTGGGGCAGAAAATAATTTGAACACTTAAAAAAAGACAGTTACAGTCAGCTAAAGGGTTATTTTTTTACATTTCAGGGTTATTTTGGTTTTGCATTTCCATTACTATATAACTTTAGAAACTGTAGTTCCCTATTTTCTTTGTCGATTTCCGTGTTTGTGGTAGTTAACTTTCGATTTCCCAACAAATATGGATGAAAATGCCTTTGTTTATGTTGTTATATTACACCTTATTTAGATATTCCGCCTACATATGTTTTATAGTATTTGTTACTTTCAAGAGCTTATTAGTTGAGATTCAACAATTCAACTATTTTGCTTTGGCTGCAGATATTACTTGATTCATGCAACCTATGCAGCATAGGAGATTATGTACTTATGTTTATGAACTCTCACATATACTCATATTCAATATCATCTGTTCAATATCCACAGAAAAAATAAAAGTTAAATTGTTGAATCTCAACTAAAAAGCTCTTTAAATGTTTGAAATCCTCTATAAACTGAAATCTGTCGACAGACCTCCAAATAAATTACCATTACTATATACTTTATTATATAACACATTATAGTTTGATATTTTGGTGAATAAATTGCTGTTCATTTTTTTAGTATATCTATTTTAATTATCTATTCCAAGTTCACTTCATTTCCAGATAATAAAATACAAAGAAATAAAAAACAATATAGCAAAAAATTATCATCTAACATTCAAATTCCAGCGAACCAAATGTCTGAATAGTCACTGTAAATAAACAGAAACAGTTATGCTATCCAATGCTTTGTTTACACATGTATATGCATAAATGCACATCCATTTACATGTATATATGTTTCCTTATCACAACAAGAAATGGGTACATTTCTGCTGATGAACATTAGTCTATTTATTGATTTATTCTATGGGATTTACTTATTTTTTTATTTTTTTTTTGGCTTTCATCTTAGTTTCAATAATTTCCTTGGCAGTTTTGTGGCTGAGTACAGATCAACTGAGTTATTACTATTAATATATTTGATCATCACTGTAAATGCAAAGATTTTCTTCTAAACTGTGATGACTGCACCTTATTTACCATGAAGTTGCTTTTTTGACATGAAGACACAAAAAGTACCACTGAAAGACACACACAGATTCACTCATACAGACAGTCACCTCAGTCAGACGTGTGTTCTGCAGCAGCCCAGCTGATAAGCCCACAAGTGCCTCCAGCGTTGACTCAGTAAAGGCCAGTCGGCCCTCATCAGTGTTAGCTGCTGGTCCTGCTAACGGCTCATTCCTCTGGTTATTCTGGAACAAGACCAACACAAGCCTCAGGACCACGTCTCACAGCCCAGCTGCAGCACGCTGCAGAAAATGTTTTGATTGGCAAGTCATTTAATTTAGTGTGGAGTTTTATCCCTTTATACAAATAACAAATGTGTTGACGGGCCAGGGTCAGCTCACCTAACTTTAAAGGAAATATATTTTTTTTAATCTTTGGATTTTGTCACTTTAGTAAAGAGCTAAAGAGATTAGCTGCTTCCACTTGTTTCCAGTCTCGACATTAAAGCTTAGCTAAACATGTGCTGGCCGTAGCCTTACTGTATATTTATCGTATTTGTATCAATCTTTTTATCTAAATGTGTATCACATTATAGCAGAAAAACAAGGGTCTTGCATGTTCTGCATGAGTCACCAAAAAATTTACCGCTGCAAAACTCCCAGTGGTGCCTTAAAATGACTAAGTGTAATAGGGCTCAGACATGAGTTCAGAAGACAGATAGTAATGTTGTCCTGTAAAGAACAGAGAGGTAATTATGCAGATAACTATTATGTTGCTCTTTTTATTTCTACACATATTTGTCCTTTAACCACATTTTCTATTTCAAATATTTTTCCATCAATCTATTATCAGGTCACAATTAAGAAATATTGCACAAGAGGGATTATTCAACTAATACCAACAAAATAAAATGTACAATCAAAATTTATTCAGGTTTTGAGGCAATAAGCTATCAAAATAAAAAGCTTTTTGCAACCGTTATCTCTGTTTCTATGGAAACACACTGAGTCTGACTAATAACTGGAAAAGAATCAGTCATGTCCATTGAATCCTTTATGTAATGATATGTAATGCAAGTAGGTCGAACCTTAGCAACGACCTGGCAACAGAAAACATCTAGTCCCTGTTGAACTTGAGCTGATAGTTTCTATAAATTGTGGGGTTTTCTCAAATAAATAAATACCCCAGATATAAACACAAAATAGCTAAGCTTGTTCAATCTTGTTAAGAGTAAGATATCTGCTGAAAAAAATCTATTTTTCTGTACACAGATTTAGCTATACATCCTTTTATACTTTACCTACATTTTTGAGCTAGTTGCTCCATGTCAACGGCACCGCTGATAAAGGATGCCCAACATTTCTGAGCATGGTAAAGTTTAAAAAAAATAGAAGACAAATAAAGATTTCCAAATTCACAAAATGCTGTTTTCTAACTAAATATTCTGCTTAATGCCATTAAATATGGATTGTGAATCCCTTCATCTATATTCCTCATCATAAGTAGTGGTCATTTTGCAGTTAAGTTTGCAGTTTTACCTTCATATACACAAATGTCAGTTTTTAATGTGCCTGTTCAGAACATGTTGGTTTATCCTGGTAACTGTCATCTCTATGTTAGTTCATAGTTTTACTTTTTATCATTTCAGATGTATTTCACAGATACATGCTTTCCATTCTTTGACATTGTATAGCTTACCTTCATTGATACTGTTTTGAAATGCCCCCTTTTCCACCACCTGATTGACATCGCCTCCACTGCTGAATTTCTGCAAGTACAGTGGACAAGAAAGTAATATTTTTAGTGATGAGCAAGGTGTGCTGTCATGTTGCTGTCGTGATTTGAGCACATTTTAAATGTCTAATTGACAAATCACATTGCTTGGTCGGAATTACTTACTGTATAATTAAAATAACCCAACACATGATACTCTGTTTCTGTAACAAAAACATCAACAGAAATCTCCACAGTCTATGTGTTGTTACATGAAAGTAAGTACAATAGTAACATTTCTTTGGTCCACAGCTTTTATCTTTTTTTATACTGTCCTTTTAATTGTTTAAGAGCACAACAGTAACACAGCATTTATAGTCAAATCATTTAAACACCCAGCAGGTACACATACACAAAACACAGACACATAAACAATCAAAACAAACCACAAACAACAAAGTGACAAATACACACAAAGGAGGAGCAATTTGCAGCATGAAAATAAATATAATGTTAACAAGCATATTATAGTTAATCTTCTTATGGCTGACTATTCACTACCGATATACTCACTGAAAGGGGACCATACTTTTGCAAACTCATTCAAGGTCCCTGGCATTGCATTAGACAGATTTTAGCTTTAATAACTGCATTGATATATGCAAAGATGTTTACAGTTTGACTAGTCGATAGATTCACACCTGTACCGCCTTACACTTAGCATAGTGCTAACAAAATATAACAGCAACTCCCATAAAGAGACAACAGTTAGCAAGAGGTTTGACCAAGTTACCAAACTTACTAAAAAACATAAAAGAAACACACGAAATTGTCCTGTAGAACCAATTCTCTACATGCACAATAAGTCTAACTAAATACAGCGACGAGCCTTTAAATCAGACATGTTAACATCAAGTTCAATACAGTTTGTATAGCAGTTAAGCTAGCTCACGCTAACGTAATGGTCCCGTGCTAATTGCGTTATTTTAGGAGCCTTAACATAAACAAAGTGACAGTCCTAACAGAAAAAGCACACTGCCTTTACGCCACAGGTAAATGGTTTAGGGGTCGCATGTGTTTTGTTTTTAAAGTCACTCACCTGTGAAGGACAGAGAAATAACTGAAGCAGCTGAGCGACGGCTTTTCTTCTTCTCTGACGCGGATACCAGCGACACCAGGCCCGTCTCACTGTGGAGGTGACGCCCCCTTGTGGCCACATAGAGTTACAGCTCCCAACATACATGTCCGTTTAATTAAATGATTAAGGCAGGCTCTTCTCCAAATAATATACACATGCAAACCATACATATTAAACAGAACTGATTATATAATGTGATTCCCGTGTGCCACATAAGCCTTAGCTACAATGTTAAGGCTCAAACTGAAATTTTGTGACAAATCTACATGCTTATACTCTATGAAGCAGATGTTTGGGGTTTTTTTTCAATCTCAAACTAGTTTGTTGCTGGGCAGTTCTGGAAATCCATCCATCAGAATCAGAAATCCAGCCATCCAACCAGTGTCATCTGCTTACATCTTGGGCCCATTTGCAGGGGCAGCAGGCTGAGCAAAGCACTCCAGACGTCCCTCTCCCCACAACACTTTTTAGCTCCTCTTGGGGAAACCTGAGGCGTTCCAGGCCAGATGACATATACAATCCTCCCAGCATGTTCTGGGTCTGCCTTGGTGCCTCCTGCCAGTTGGACATGCCTGTAAAGCCTCTAAAGGGAGGCGCCCAGGAGGCATCCTGATCAGATGCCTGAACTATCTCATCTGGCCCCTTTTGACGCCAAGGAGCAGCGTCTCTACTCAGAGCTCCCCTTGGATGTCTGAGCTCCTCACTCTGTCTCTAAGGCTGAGCCCAGACACCCTGAAGAGGAAACTCATATTGGCCACTTGTATCTGTGAGCTCATTCTTTCAGTCGCTACCCAAAGTTCATGACCATAGTTGAGGATCTGGTAAATCGAAAGCTTTGTCTTTCAGCTCAGCTCCCTCTTCACCACAACAGTCCAAAGTTCAAATGCCATACCAAACCACTTATCCATCTCACACTTTATTTTACCAAACAACAAAACTAATACCTTTTTCATTTATCTTTCAGTTCAAGAAATAGTCATCACAGCAAGGAGCTGCACACACAAATATCAGTGGCGCTTGGGATGGTGCCATGCCATTGTTCTGACAACAAATTAAATTCCAAAGCCCCATTAGTCCTAAAAATGTTGTACCTAAAACCCATTTCTCCAACAGCCCCAAAACAAATGCTTTTTGTTACAAAGTCCTGTTTCTCTGAAAACACACACTCCCTGCAGTTATTTTCAGTTTCCAAGCAGCATTTGAGCCACCAATCAAGGCTGATTTTATCAACCCTTCGTGGCCTTTGCAAGCAGCTTTTCAGCCACTGAGCCCAGGTGTTTTTCAGGGGCCCATCCCTGCTTTCCAAGCAGATTTTGTGCTACCAAACATTGATGTTTTAAGCAGAAACATGATCTTTTCCTAACCATAACCAAGTGATTTTTGTACCTGAACCTAACCACACATACAGCGTTGTTGACACACATGAAGTTTCAAAACAGTGTACTAATGCGATTGGTTTGTCTTATTGCAGGGATTGTTTATTTTTTAGAAATGGTCTTTCAGTTCAATCAGACAGATTTTTAGACTAATGGGGCTTTGAAATTTTGGGTTGTCTGAACAATGGGAAGTTCTTGATCAGGTGAATATGCAACAAAAAACACTTAGTTTCTAGGTGCGGGCTAAAGCTATTTTTCTGTGTTTTGTGTAAATATGCCATAATTCTCCACAAGAAAGCAAATAAGCACATTTACCAAAATGTCAAATTATTACTTTAAGAGCGGAGTAGGTTTTCTGACAGAAAACTTGTTGTTGCTTTTTGATTGCTGTGCTGTACTTGCTATAAATGGCCACTTCATTGATGTAAGTGTCTCTGGCTGAAATGAAAATAAATGAGTCCAGATGGACACTTTTTGCAGGGTACCACCTTTAGCTGGGCAGGTTTGGCTGCTCTCCATGTTCCACACTGTATGTTCTGATGCATCGCAGCAGAAACTGTTGACTCAGCGCTCTAAAAACATCAGGCGGAACAAAGAGAGACTGTCTAGTCAACAGCCGCGTCCAGAGAGCAGCAAGCACCTTACTAATCTGATGTTAAAAGTAAACTCCACCAACTCCCAAAACACTCTTATGTAACCACTTTGATGAGCCGATGGCTCCTACAACTGGCCCTGCATCGGCGGAAGACTGCTCCTGGTATGTTTTCCCACATGCTATGCAGAATACTCACTTTATTTGGCGAAAACTTTACACTTGGGGACGGGTGAGAAAATAATGAGCAGGCAGGAGAGGAAGTGTGAGAGAAGGAGAGAGATTCAGGATAGACAGTATTCTGGCCATCTCTCTGCTGTCAGCTTCTTCTCTTCTCTAACTCGTCCTGACACTCTGGCTCATGCATGTCACTCATCTCAGCCTCTGGGTGACAGGCTGTATGTGAGAGAGTGGACTTCTCAGAGTCTCCATGTGCACTCTTATAATCATCTACGCTCACTTACTGTATGTGCTAAAAATCTCCAGCCAGACTCTGAATCACCCACCTCCTTCCCCGGCACTCTGACTCACACCTCAAGCAGCCTCGTGTCCATTCTTCACTGTGTTTTTTCCCCTCACACTCCTTCATTTTTGCTTACATTCTTCGCCACTCCGGGATGTGCAAACAGACTTGAGACAGGGGTCAAGGCAAGTGAGTCGATGGCCACCTGCTGGTCCTCAGAAACAGGCTCCAGGCTATGTGATGGGGGTGGGGGGGTAGCAGGAGAATAATTAGTCTACTTTTAGCTCCACACTAAAGACAGAAAAGAATAAATCGCTTTCTTTTCATGCAACACTTATTTAAGTTACATATTTAAGCAATCTTTCCATTGTGAACCGCAAATCGTCTCTTGCACAGAAGAGAAAGTCACTTTGAAAGCGACTGGTCACACACGTCCAAATCCAAATCGACCACACGACCAATGGTCTGACAAGGCCGGCTTTATATGGAGCAAGCTGTCACCTTTATCAGTGTGCCAGGGTTTCAGAAATCTATCCAGTTGGGTTTCTGAATATCAGAGGCACACTGGAACAAAGAGCTGCTTCAGAGAAACAGGAAATAACAGTGACAAAGAGAGCCTGTTGATGAGAGGCACAGATCTGCCTAATGAGAGCCACAGTTATATGTCCTGGTGGTGCTATTTAAACATCATGGAAACTACCGTGTTGCTGTCATGACGCTTTTATGCATCCATCCATCACTTCGGGCCTTATAGTTTACATTTCAGAGCAGTGTGTGACCAGCAGCCTGCAGGGAAGAGACGCTATCTCATTTCTGACTGACTGATGTTGCCTGTAGGAAGTTCAGGTTTTCTGTAGAGTCATTGAAGACGCTTCTTAGATCAGTATGTTGCGGTCACAGTATAAAGTGCATCCTTTCATACAACAAATAGCACAGAACTCTTAAACTGTTAACCACTGTACTTGTTTTTACACCTTGTTTGTACATCAACTTTTTGACCCAGGATTCTTAAAAAGATAAGCCATTACAGCGAATAAATGAATGAACTTTTTCATCACTTTCTTAGATAAATGATTCTGATGCACTTTAAGCTCCACATTTTCATAGAACCAATAAAGCATATGACTACAGGAGTCGCCCATTCTGACAAAAACTCAGAGAGTTTACTCTGCTCCACAGAGTTTTGGTATCTGAGTTTTAGTGTCTTTCAGCTTATTGTTTTGATTTTATGGCAGGCTATTATAAAGTTTTAGTTCCGTCTCACCACTCTCATCAACCTTGTTCCCATTTGCTGCGGGCAGCTGTTTTCATCGTAATAAACCAGGCCAGTTGCTAGAAGAAAATGTGCGCATTGTACATTTATGCAGTCCACTCATACGTTACGGGCATTTCACATGTAGCATATAAACGTGCAAACGCGACTGGTAAAGTGACATTTGATATGAGCTGATTTTGTCATTGGAAGTTGAAGAGAATGGTGTGATACCAAAGCAATACAGCTGCCAAGCTGCAGACCCCTGTTCGAGACCAACAGACAACAACATTTGCTGGTTTTTGGAGATCCTTCTTGGCATTTCCTCTAGTGTTTGAGGCACCAGTTCGAGATGGTCCCTAGAAGCATTTAAATCAACAAACCCGAGACTGTTGTGACACACTGAGGCATTTCCCAGCAATGTCTGAGCCACCCAACCTGGGCAATTTTGACAGACACATTGCAGGGTTTCTCAGTGATGTTTGAACCATAAAGATTGGTGCATTTTCATGAACTTGTCCCTGCTTTTCCAATGTCTTTTGTGCTAACACAGTGTTTTAAGCCAGTAGAGACCAAAACAGAGCTAGAAGAATAGAATATTTGACTTCCATTTACTAGGTCATCAGTGAAGAGAGAGTAATGTTAATCTGTGTCTGCAGTGTATGAATTGGCAATTGTTAGTTAACATGAAGGCAATAACAATAACTTTATAAGGGCGAGGATGTCAATTCCATGTTTGTTTTCCACAAAACAAAGACTCTGATACAAAATTTTTTTTTTTAGATCTAGCAATTTAATACTCACCCACTCCACTTTTGTCTAACATATAAAAAGTCTCACCCTCACTCTCATGAAGATGCACAAGAGAGCAGTACATCAAATCTCATGTATTGGGAAATAACTGTGGACAAAGACATTTGCCTTATTAGCTGTAAATGTCACAGTGGGCTAATTTTATGTACATGAAATGTCATTTAGCTTCAGACCAACACGTGAAATGTCACTTCTGTACGTTCACATGAAATGCCGCGAATCACATTTCTCCCAATAGCTGTGCAGTGTTCAACTTCTTGTGTATGTGTGTTTAAATAACACACATATACAAAAACACATGCAGATGATGCTCTGATGGTGTGAGTTCTGCAGAGCTGTCTGTTTTGATGAAAATTATAATTGCAAAAAAGCAGGTGTCTTTGAATTTGGGCTCATCTGCTGTTTTGTGCTGAGCTTACTGGGCAATGACGCCCCCGTCCACTCTCTCTCTCTGTCTCTCTTTCTCTCTCTCTCTTTGGACATACATGTGGAGGAGGATGAGGCTGACAATGTGCCCAGGGAACAGAAGGAAAAAAGTGAGGCCTTTTTCCTAGCTTTAATCATAATAGGAGTTATCTGGTGTGTAATTTGTAGCTGGGTGGCACCTAAATAAAACCCCTCTCCATCCTCCCACTCCTCACATTCACACAGACATGTTAAGCTGCTGGAATCGTTGTATGATGACACAGGCAGCCTTCTGATTTTTTTCTCTATGATAAATTGCCACTGCAGTGGGACACAGTGTAAAACTGTGATCATTCTAAGGAGACACAGTGTGCAAAGAGGTTCTTATCGGTTGCACAGCTGTTTGATGTTATCCAGGGCAGATAATCGTTCCTCCCATAGTCGGCCCACCACACCACAGGCAGCTCCAGGAAGGACGCCGCCCTGCATTGAATGTGGCCGCACCTCCTTTCATCTACTCCTAAACTCTCACTTGTTCCAACTGTGTTCTGAGTTTCTTGTGTAACTTTTTAAAAATCAAAGCAGCCTACAATTTTGTTTTTGAAAATGAACTTTTAGTGAGCAGCAACTCTGTGTATCCAAGTTTGAAACGGATTGGAGGATGAGCCTCTGTTTGTGCCAAAAAAACTGAATCATCCAAGAGCAGTTTACAGTGCTGTGCCTTCATAGTGAGATCACATTAAATACTGCTACCAATTAGCTTGTTACACAACAGCAAGTTGTGTAACAAAAACAGGAAAAGTCATTTTTTTCCCTCAGAATAAGTAAGAAATCTGTACTTAGAATCAAACTTTTTTCAGCACATCGAGTTCTTTCTGCAAGGACAAAATAATGTAAGTGAAAACAGGAGAAAGGAAGGATCAATATTTTTATTACAATAGATGATGAGTTGCAAAAGCCTGTTTATCCAGATGGAAGTCAGCTGTTATAAGTAAACATACTAAAATTTAAGGGTGGTGGATAAAGTCCATAATAACATGTACTGTAATTAGTGATCTTTAATGCTCAATCTACTGTGTTTATGAAGAAATACCTGAATGTATCCATCTAATATCTCTTAAAGGTACACACTGTCTGCTGGTCTGTTAATTTACCCAGTGTCCTAGAGGATCAGAATTACAAATTAGCTTCTAGATTTCAGTTTTTTTCACTTGTAGTTTTGGATCTGCTTTACCAAACTGTGAAATGCACGCAAAACCGGGATTTACTTGTGCAAAATCTTAGAGACAAACTCTGCCACTAGTAAATGATCATACTGGAGAATGTAGCTGTTAAAGAGACAATCAACCCCAAAATCAAAAATAAATATTTTCCTCTTAACTTAAGTGCTACTTATCAGTCTAGACTGTTCTGGTGTGAGAGTGTTGGAGGTATCGGTTGTAGAAATGTCTGCTTTTTCTTGAATAAAATGGAACTAGATGGCGCTGTACTTGTGGTGCTCAAAGCGCCCAGAAAATTAGAAAAGCTCAACAGTAATGTCTCTTTCCAAAAATCACCACCCAGTTACTCAAGATGATCTGCAGACCTTGTTTTGAGCACTTTCATGGAAGAACTATTTTATCTCTACCAAACTACATCTGCCAACCATGTCACAGCGCAGAGGGCAGCCTGCACCTACTGCTAGCTCACCTAGAACCACTGAGCCAGCTGACGTTACAGCTCAGCCATGGAAGACGCCAATAATGTTAACATCTAACACAACCACGAGCCTCTGGTCCATGAGCTGCATGCTTACTTCTGCACATTGTCACGATTTGTGGGTGTAGTTTCATAAACAGAAAATAGTTCCCACATGAAACTGCTCAGATGCATTGTTTTGGCTTTAAGCATCACAAGCCGAGTGCCCTCTAGGTCAATTATACTCAAGAGAAGGCAGACATCTCTACGGCCAAATTCTCCACTGGGCAACTCACACCAAAACAATCTAGACTGATAAATAGCACTATGGGTAAGAGGAAAAATGTATATTTTTGATTTTGTTTGAACTGTTTCTTTAAATAGCCAGATATTTACTTCAGGAGTTGGCTGAAACAAAAAAAAAGCTAAAAGGAGGATGACTATTGGACCTTTATTCATCAAGTACATGAATTAGACTCCAAATTGATAATGTTAACCCGAACACAAACATGTGGTGTTTATATGCCATATAAAATAAGGTAATAATATGCATGCTCTTCACTGTTCTTACCTGTACCTATGAAAAGTAATCCACAATAATTCGTATAAAACCAACATAATCATGAGCCAGGATGCTGTGATCACATGACCTTTGTGCTTTGGGCTGTTGGGAGCAAAGCAGGAAGGTGACGTAGTTTAAAAAATGACACAGTCCACATAGGGAGGCGGTCAGGGTGGTGGATGGGTCAAACAAACACATGACTTTGACCCAGGAGGCCGCTATTTGTGCCCAGCGTGAAACCAAAAGTCAAAGTTTAGTTATTAGAAGTTACATACATATTCCACATCATCATATTATGTCGTCATTTTATGTTAGGTATGTAATGTGATGACGCCCAATCGTGATTCTTTTCCTAAACCTATAATCTAACCAGTAGGGTTGCTAATTTGTAAAATATCATGTTGTATATGCATAACTATTGAATATTTAAAACATCACACAAGACCCATGTATGAGGATATGTTGTATGTTTTTTGTCTCCAGCTTGTTCTGCTGCCCCCAAGTGACCACAACAATCTATGAACACTATTTCAATGTGTCGGGGGGGACAAGCCTCTTCAGCAGGATCATTATTTTGCTGTTTTTTGTTTTTGTTTTTTTGGGGTCTATTCACTGTTCCTTTAAAAAGGTAACTTTGGAGTGAACATTTTTGACCCTAGGACTAACCTTAAACCACTTGTCTTTCTCTTTTCTATCCTCACAGGACAGGAGAGCTTCAACTCTCGCTCCCTGGCCCTGCAGGCCCAGAAGAAGATCCTGAGCAAGATGGCGACCATGGTGGTGGCCAACATGCTGACAGACGACACCAGCAGCGAGATCCTGGACGAGCTCTACAAGACGAGCCGGGAGTACACTAAGAGCAAGAAGGAGGCCCACAAGATCATCAAGGACGTCATCAAGATTGCCCTGAAGATCGGTATCTTGTACCGCAACCACCAGTTCAGCCCCGACGAGCTGGACACAGTGGAGCGCTTCAAGAAGAAGATGAACCAGGCGGCCATGACGGCAGTGTCGTTCTACGAGGTGGAGTACACCTTTGACAGGAATATTCTGTCGGAGCTCCTGCTGGAGTGCAGGGACCTGCTTCACGCCCTGGTTGAGCAGCACCTGACGGCGCGCTCACATGCACGCATCGATCACGTTTTCAACCATTTTGCCCACGGGGAGTTCCTGGCCGAGCTGTACGGGGACAGAGAGGAGTACAGACTCTCCCTGAGGAAGATCTGCAATGGCATCAACAAACTGCTGGATGAAGGAACGCTTTAACCTCACACACCTCTCACCTCTAGCTCTTTCTCCTCCTGCCTCCTTCTCTTGCTGGTCTCTCCTGCCTCCTTCTATCTCCTTTTCACCCGCTCACCCCTGACTGCTCACTTTCTCTTCTCCTTTTTGCTCTCGTCTTCCTGTTTCTTCTTCTTTATCCATTTCCATGAAGCTCGCTGTAACGTCCCGCTGCTATGGTTCAATGAGGGAATTTTTTAGACTGTCTTTCCACTCTGTGGATCATTGCTGCACAATGGGACAGCCTGTATCATGTTGTATGCATTATAGCATTCCCAGTCATCCTCTCTGTGTGCAAAAGTGTACTGTACCAATGGCCAAAAAATAGGTATAGTTGGATATGGAAGATAATCAGTAGTAATCAGTCTCTCTCTCTCTTTTTGTGTGTGTGTGTTTGTGTGTGTGTGTGTGTGTGCACACATGTGTTTGTATGGGACTTGCTTGAATAATATGTTTGTACATAAGACCAACTATGACATGGCGTGTGTATTATGTATCTGTGTCAATCTTCTCTACAAGGATGTAACACTTGTCTTTTATTAAAGATTTCTTGTAAACATTATGTTGTAGTTCTTCTGACAACAATACCTCACTTTGAACCAGGAGAATTTTTTTTTAGGAAAGATGGGTTTGTTCCTTCATGTTGGCAGTCATAATGATAATTTCCCCCTTTGCTTCATTTCTTAGAGAGCATGTGGAGAAAAATAAATGATTTGCTTGCCTGCTAACTAGCTCCTCTCAGAATAATGCCTCAAATTTAATAAAATAACAAAAGTTTTGCTGCCTATTTTTGTGGGGAAACAGCCACCGTGACACAAAATGCACGGGTGGAATAGATCTGGAAACTAAGCCACAAATGGTGCATTAAGCTACTACTTTCCCGTCCATTTCACCCACATGCACGCCAGGCATAAATTCGCCAACACTCATTTAGAAATGAGCAGGAAAATCAGTGATTTGTCATTTCTGGTTCATTAGATGCCCTCTGGTCTACTCTGCTCTGCAGTCCAGGAAAACATTTTACTGGTGGCTTGGTGTGACTCCAGCTGAATTATTTTGGCAGCCAGTAGAGAAGAAGTCCAGTTTTATGCCTCTGTCTCTTTGTAGAAATACAAAACAGACAGACCACCCACCCACTGAACCTCCTTTTGCACTCTTGTATTTGCTGTCAGGCAGACACACATAAACTGTGTAGTCGTAGTCTATTAAATGTTATTGGACATTTAGAGATAAATTGCATTCATGTCATTAACCATTAATTTTATTTACTTCTATGGCCCTTTATTATTTTGTCTTCTGCTGTTGGAAAAGATCTCGATAAGTGTGTCAAACACATAAATGACAAAGTAGATAAGATGACATGCACACACACATACATCTTTCAATAGATTTGACTATGATTTTTTTTCTCCCATTATCTAACCTCCAGAATGAAACGCAGAACTAGTAGTTTGGTAAAGCACATGCACATTTAAAAACATAAGTGAATAAAGCAGCAGCCGGTCACATGTAGTTCGATCAGGGAGTAATTCTGTAAGTACATTGGTGCACATAGAAGTATCATGTCAAACTTCTCCTTTAACACTGATTTCGCCACACCCTAAAACAAAATCTTAGATTTATGGGGGTCTCACAGTAAAGATTGTAGATTAAAAACATCTGAAACTTTTTAAGTTTTCCTTCACTATTCAGGAGGTTTTTATTGTGAGCTGAATTATCTGCAGAGGTGTCTTCCTCTCCAAAACAAATAGACCAGGTGATTTAAACTGACAAAAAAACACAGAAAAAACAGTTTCACATAAGAATAATCAGTGTTTGGGGGCCGCCAACTATGATTATTGATGCAAAAATGGTAGTAAGGTAAAGTAATGTTAGGTAATAAAGGCACAATAATCCTTTTTTCAGGTGATTCTGAGATAAAGAAAATATATTTGTTATAATTTTTTATTCCATTTCTGCCCCTAAATCCTACACACTGGACCTTTAAAAGGGTATTTCACCACATTACCCAAAAATTAGGGGATTCACAAGAGACAGACTAAAAAAAAGATGAAAACGAGTGGCCCAAGATATACTTTTAACTTAACTTTTAACTTTTGTCTCTACAGTGGAGCACACTCTAATAACCCTGAATACTATAATTCCCAAAATGCATCCATAGCATCTTGTCTTTAAACTGCCTGTCATAAACCCACATCTTTCACTCGCCATGCCCCAAGTTTGTAACACAGTCCCCAAGCCCAAGTAAAAATAACTCTAAAGACATCAAGTCTGAGAAAATGACCCTCTAATGATGACATTATACAACTGTTTTCACAGGCTGAGTCGTACTCATGACTCGTAAAGTGACCTATTAAGAGTAAAATCAGTGGAATCCTCCTTCAAACATCAACAAAACCCACAACATTAAATATTTGCCTGCTATAAGATGTAAAACTCAAACTAGATCTCAGAGGTGCAGTTTAACGGGACCACACACACACACACACACACACACACACACACACAGCTGGTAAAAGAGAGGCTTGACTGTTGATAACAGCGCTGCAAGGTCACATGTTTGATCCCTACTGCAGGACATGTGACCTGTTGAAGTGTCCTTGAGGAACACAGAGAACATACTGGCCCATTCACTGTAACCTGCCTGAAGCTGGTAAAACAGCACAGTTAATAAAACTGAAAAAATAGGTAAGTATAAATCAGGAAGCAGTGTGATAGATGTCCAGTTGCATTTACCCACAGTAAGTTTCATTAAACCAATATGCTCGAAAATAAATACGAGTATATTTAAGAGTTTTGCTTTTTATGTCGTTTTGTACATTTTTGAACTCATTCCCCTTTTCTGATTCAGTGTATCTTTGCCCCACAATGTGTTCAAGAGGAAAGCATAGACCTCTAGTGGTCAAGTGACTCCTCACACAAATTACTCTCTTCACTGAGAGTGATTATCTCAAGCCTCAGTGACAAAAAAACCGGGGTCACATATTAAAAATAACATAATTTCAGTGTTTTTTATAAGGTTTTTGCTATGGTGCAGCAGTCTTTCTTTTGTGAAAACTGCTGCTCAAATGGATCACAGAGCACACTTCGAATGGGACTTTTTTGTACAAACCTGGTGACCACAGATGGCAATCTGAATTTTTAAAAAATGAATCAAACAAAGGGTTGTTTGTCCCAGATAACCACAGGGTTTCTTGGAAAACACTGAACAAATGAGGTGTCCTCTGCATAGTGCCTGAAAATGGCTGTAAATAGATGACATATCAAAGCTTCCCCGCTCCATAAAAGTCACCACTCCAGTCTTTGAAGTCCTACAAACAGTTTGTCCCTCGGTCTGATATAAAGAGGGAATTCTTGTCCTCGTTCCTTGCCTTGTTCTCAGGGGACAGCCTTTGTTTAGACCCTCCCAAAAGAGAGTCAAGGGGCATAAACAAACAACAGAAAAAGACAATAAATAACATGTCAGC
Organism: Plectropomus leopardus; assembly: GCF_008729295.1. Taxonomy (NCBI): domain Eukaryota; kingdom Metazoa; phylum Chordata; class Actinopteri; order Perciformes; family Serranidae; genus Plectropomus; species Plectropomus leopardus. The sequence goes on from NC_056463.1 coordinate 10,710,241, forward strand.
AGTGCATCACGTTACATCTTGCCCCAAACACACATTCAGTGATTCTCACATTTTCATGTTTTGTTTTTTTTTCAATTTATTATATGTCAGGGCCAGTGTTTGTCGCACAAAAAGTTCATAAAAGCACGCACTTTCGCACAACAAAAATGCACAAGAGATAATTATCAATAATTGATTCATTTGAATTAATTCAGTGACTGAATTAAATATCTACGGGAGCACAGTCTAGTGCGCAGATTCACAGCTGTTCGTCACAAACACTGAGAAACCTCAATCATCAACAGAAATGTTAAGCAATGTCTTAATGATATGCTGATTTTACACATTGTCGTCTGTTTGCACGTCCTCGAGAATGAGACTGGATATTTTAGGGAAAAAAAGTTGTATAAAACAGTTTGAGGCTGAGATAAATTGCCTCTCGTGATGTCACTTGAGTCAGCATCTGTTGGGGTTGTGGAGTTTCAAAGACGTAGCACTTAGTAAAGAGTACAAAAAATGCCCAACAATGCAATCAAAGTTTGGATTATATCCTTGGAGTATAGTTACAACTGTGCAGGTGCATAATAGAAAAAGGATATATATAATAATTTATCACTGATTGAATGTACCACCCAGCCAGCACGCTAATTTTGGCATTCACTGAGGACCCTTCAGTGAAGTGTTCGAAGTATTTCTGCTGTTTGTGACTTTTCATTCCTGATGTGACTGCAGAGCAACAGTCAGCTCAAAGTGTTTGCAATCTTTGAGGAGAGCAGTGTGTCATAGATACTGAGACTGAGACTGTTTATATATTAGAATAATAATGGATGAGCAGAGAAACTGAACGTGGAGCAGATCGAGGAGGACTTTGCAGTCCACAAGACTCACAGAATGACATTCAGAAAGGTGAGTACAACGACAAACCGACAAAATGTAACCTGAGAATGTCAGGAACCACTGCGTTGCCTAGCAACATAGTATTGTGAGTGTGCACTATTCAGTGAGTAAAACTGTGCAGGAGTTTAAAATGTTCAGACATCTCTGTATAGTCTGCTTTGGTAGAGATTTATTCTGCTCTTAAATCTATAGGAAGTGTGCTTGTTGCACCTGCTGCGGTGTCCAAAACCTTTTGGTTATTTGGTTGGTTATTTTCATTTTAATATCTCTTTGTTGGTAATTCTAGTGAGGCTGCACTAAGGAAATTATATATTTATAATGGATAATTGGTTGTATGATAAATAAAGTTTATTGTTGGTCCTAAGTGGTCATACTCATGTTGTTCCGCAAGTGTATACATTGACATTTAATTCAAATTTCAAGAGTTATTTTACTAAAAAGTAGTATTCTATAGCTCTTCCATTCCTGATGATATAGCTTTATTAAAAGCTTACCAGCCATTTCAGCACAAACTGAAGTCTAGTGAACACATGATGGCAGTATAATCACTACATAATGCAGTCTTGATCTAGGAATAATCTCCTTTAGTTGATACAGGCGAGTGCCATAATTCAATGCGGCATTTGGAGCGATTTAGGATACTGAATGTCACTGTGGGCCAGAATAAAAATTAAATCTTACCCTGGTAAGGGCCTGTTCTGGTTTATCTGGATCATTCTTGGTTGATGTGGCTGCTGTGACTTGTGCATGGCCCAGATCTGGCACCAGGAGCAGACCCCCAAGTCCCATCTCTTTACGTGGGAGGCGGGCCAGATAAAAGGATCTGAGCTAAAGCAGTTTTGATATCTGAGTATTTTGTTGTGTGTTATTTTGTTTTGTTGTGCCCAGAAGTATTTACCAACAGCAACATTTTACATAAGATACGATGAACGAATTGTGAATTCACAGAATGAGCATCAAATTGAAATAACAATTTCATTTATACACAGAGAGTAGAGATACCTAAACTTGACCAAGAGCAACATCACTTTGCATCACCAAAATCATGAGTTTGAAGATCAAATTCATGATTATATATGTGATAGTTTGTTTGGTATAACTCAACACTTAGGCTACATCTCCAATATAGAGCTTTTATATAAAAAAAGTAATGCGAATTGTTTAATTTTTGATGAGCTGGTCTAATTTTAATACAGAGGCAAGTGCAGGAGTAATCCTTCATTCATTAACAAATCTTAACAGAAAAACGGCGTCATGTTTAAACGTTTTTAAAAACTGGTGAAAGAAACCATCTGTGAGACAGAGGCTGTCTCACAGTTTGGAACAACTTTTTTGTAAAAAGAGAAAGACAGAAAGGGAGTGAAGCATTTACAGAGAAAATAAAACATGTGAATAGGCCGAGAGCAATTACAGCCAACCAGTAGTTTACAAGAGATGGAGTTTTTTTGGTATGAGAGGTCAGGAAGTCCTTGTGAATATGCTCTCTCTCAGGGGTTGAGGCTGACAGATAAATAGTGTTTGTTTTTTGGGGGGGTGTTTACATCTTGGCATTTTGTCAAGGTGCTTTTGGAGAAAACAAAAACAGGGGAGTGGGTGTAATAACAGCTCATACACACAAGATGTCAGTAGTGTAGAGCATTTTGCGCATGGCAACAGACTAAGCTAAGACTGTCAGAAAAGATCAAATTATGATGGACTGATTGCAAAAGAAGTCAAATAACAGGGTGCAGTGATAGGGCAGAATGAGCTCTACGATCTAATCTGCACTGAGTCATCTCTAAAGCATAGGTCATTAAGAGACAATAATAACAAAAGGAATGGTCATATTTGTCATATTGACATTCAGAGTGTGTTGATTATATCATGACATTAACTAATGCACTGAGTAACATGCAAAAAACTTTATATCTTAAAATTGCCAGTGATAAATTATTGTGAGGCAGCAAATCCTTTCATTTTATAGTTAAAGTCGATTAAGGTAGGGGAAGTAAACTTGCCACTGTACAAACAAACAGATACATAGATCATAAATACATTCCTCATATGAATGACAAATGCACCTTCTGTCCCAGTATGGTAGAAACATTAGAAAATTTATTTTGTCAGTGTGTACTTAATACGATCTTCTGGACTGATTTTCAGTTGCATCTCCAAGAGACTAGCTTTATTGATCATATTATGATATTATTAATTTCTTCATTGTTTATTTTATTTTATTTTATTTTATTTTTGTCTGTCTGGCTTGTACCTACTTGTGTAATTCTTTTCATTTAGAAACTGTTAATAAAATTTAAAAAAAAAAAAAAAAAAGCCACAACTTAACCATGCATGTGCGCGGGTTGTAGGCATGCTGCAGTACTAACACAAATAGCACTACACCTCCAGCCTGGATTGCCTGCACACGGTTCACAGCGAGAACAGTACTATCAACAGAAACAGAACAGACAGAGCGGACAGGGTTAATGTGTTAGGAAACTGGAGGGTGTGCGTTAATCTATTAATCGGTCATTGAGAATTTAATCGAATGTGTGAAATTTAAGCGATCAAGTGAAGATTTGCATCCCTAAGAACAGCGTTGTCAGCAGTAACAACCATAAGAGCACAGTGCAGAGTAGCATTGATTCTCTAATTAGTGGGACACCCACACCCACACACACACAGGGACTCACATTCACAAACATACACGCATGGCCGGACACCGCAACAAAAAACAGAGAAGCTCTGATTACAACAAAGACAGAGGTTTAGCGGGACCTCATTCTCGGCTAATCAGCCTTCCAGTCATTTTTTATGGTATGAAAAGCATAGGTGTAAATAATAAGATTTCCGTTTCCTGGTATTGTGCTTGCTGCTTGAGTAGAATGGAGCCATCTGTCAGGTTGTTAGTAACACTTGTGCTTTTGCTACTGTGACAAGCTTATCTGTCTGCTGCTGTGAAAAGGGACAATTGCATCGTATCACACGGTATAACTTGGAATCATCGTGTTACATTGTATTCTATTGAATTTACCTAAAAGCAAGCAGTGACAGATAGGACACACACACATGCATGCACACCACACACACACAGACACACACACACACACACACGCACAGCCAGCCAACAATGATACTAAATCTTAACATGGTGAAAGCTAACAAACCTCCTACATACTGTGTGGAGAAAAGAGCAGCTGATGGAAAACATTATTAAATCACAGCTACAGTCACTCTGTTCAGAAGTACTTAGATCCTTTACTTCAGTAACAGGCTAAAAATATTCCAATACAAGTGAAAGTCCTGAAATTAAAAATAAAAATAAAAAAACAAAACTCATGGGCCAAAACAACCACAAAGAGATGCAAAATGACAACAAAGACAAACAGAACCACGAGGAGACACAAAAAGACCACATATAGGGGCAAAATAAACATAAGAGATAAAAAAAAGATTTAAAAAAAGCACTACAAAATTAACTTAAAGAGATCTCAAAGAGGCACTAAACAATAACAATAAAAAAGATGTATTACAACAAAAAAGTCATCAACAACAACAACAACAAAAGAGTAAAACCACCACAAAGTCTTTGAGTCTTGCTCCTATGTTGGAGAGATGGTGGGGCCTTTTGGATATCTGTGCCCATGGACCCCTTATCTCATATCCGCCCATGAGTACAAGTACCCTGGGTCAAACCTGTACTTAAGGACAATACCTGAGTTATTCCAAACAAAGGGAAAGTTACTGAAGACCAATTTCACTTGACATTACAACAAGCAAATGTGGTGTGAAGTGAAATGAAAGCTCGGAGAGAAGAGTCGTCAGATCACAGATGTATTTTAATCTCAGAGGCTTTCATAAACCAGGGGATTAACAGTGACACACCACATCATCCAAATCATATGTCCTAATGCTACTAATGACCTTCTCTTTGCATCCATGCAGCCTGCTGTGAACGAGTCCCACACTCCCTTTCACCCTGAGATATAAAATGTGTAAATCACAAGCTTTTTCATGATTTTACAGTTTTTTAAAGGAGCCCCGATGAAGACATTTTATTGCTAAGTGCAGTGTCTTCAGTTAAGACCTTTCATCAAACAAATTATCCTTTTGCCCTCCTTGTACTAAAGTCTAATAAAAGAAGTGGGAAATTAAAGCACTTCGTTTTATTCGGAGCCTCACTTTGGGAACTGAATCGGCCGCTGGAAACTGAACCCAATAACACCTGAATCATCCATGAGGGACGTCAGCCGCATCTAATTAGCAATACTTTGATCTTGTGAAAACAAGGCGGTCATAAAACTGGACCAGTATATCTCGCCCTTTGTTTACGTGCCTAATTGTTTGCCGTTTTAATAACGGTTGCTATTGACCGGGCCAGTGGAAGATCTACAACCGTGACGCAGGTCGCGTGTGACGCACGGCGTGGGGCGGATTTCCTGATCAAACGCTGCGAAAAATAAGCATCTCAGCGTTTTGTTCCTGCACACTCAGAGATGTTATAAATTCACGATTATGCAAATGATTTGACATTAAGGTTGCTTATTTCCGTTGCCGTTTCACTTGTGTGTTTAGGAGACTGCTGCTGCAAAAAAACTGATGGTTGCAGACATTTATTCCAAAAGTATCAATATATTTTTGTGTATTTACGTAAAATTCTTCATTAATTCTCAATTCTTTCGGCGATAGAAATATTTAAAATAGTCAAATTGCTTTCCTATATTGTTTCTACTGATAAATAAAAGGAGGAAAAAAAACATCTTAGAGCTAAACTCCATGCTGAAATGTCTTGATAAGATTGACACTTTTTGCAGTGTTCACCTCCTCTTCCTCCTCCCTCTCCTCCTCCTCCTCTGTGAACACAGAGGGGGCAGGTCTTGTTGTAGTGGGCTCTTTACAGCCTTGGCAGGTGATGCAGGAGCTCACACGGGGCTTGAAGAGCCTCCCTGCTTATCTGGTTATAATTAACGCGAGGTGACCTGGTTTCAGCACCGCTGCTCTTCAACAGCTCCAGTGCACGGCGGAGATTTGGCCAGCCCCTCCCCGCCCGGTGCGTCCACAGAGCGGCTACTCCAGGGCGCAGCCTCCGCGGCACTTTCAGCACCAGCGGCCGGCCGAAGCGGAGCGGAGCTGTCCACACATTCAGCACTTTGGCGGAGGGAACCAAAACCACGGACAGCAAGGCAGCCAGGACCCATCTTCGCCCCTGGACACTCCGAGACAGCTTATTTCAGGATGGCGACAAAAAACATCGGCCTTTTCTTCCTTTTCCAGCTTCTAGCCCTGAATGTAGTGAGCCAGATATCTGCCTTCCCCACACCTACAGCCTCAACGGATGGTGAGTCGCTTTTAACCATAAGATAAACATGCATTGTCGTAGTCTTGCAGCGTTAAGCATTTATGCAATAATATGTTTAATTGTACAGATATGTAAAAGCTGTTATTGGAGGCAGTCAGTGATTATTAAGGAGGATTTTAAAAACGCCACAAAGTGCAATAAGGTCACAACACTCTGCTAAGCACACATGGTGCCCGAAATGAAATAAAAAAGACACTAAAAACTAATTATTGACAATCCGATGCTTAAAAAAGCATTTGAAAACGCGTATCTGCAGAGTAACGAGGCTAAGTGTGACTATTACGCGTTGTGTTCACCTTGCACAGATCATAAGGGCAGCTGAGGGGATATTATTAGATTTTTTTAGTAATTTTCATATATTTTATATAGATTTTGTAATGTTTTGTGTGTTTCAGGAGCTTAGTTGTTTTATTCGTCTATAAACCTGTTGAATAAAAATGTTTCACAAAGCAGTGCCCTTAAAGTTCAGTCCCAGCTCAGCAGTGACTGGCGGGGTTTTTAACGACGCCTGGTCGCATGTTATGGCCGCTTGTGGTCTATTTTCGCCGCAGTTTAATCTTTTGTTTGATAATCCGATTATGCTCTGCCTCTGCGGTTCATGGTGAGTTGGGAGAGCAGAAACGGTCACACAAATGTGACAGATACAAATATATTAAAATAACAAGAAAAAATATTCTAGCGTTAAAATATTTTTTGACACTTGTAACAGAAGTAAATTATCTTATTAAAAATTTGTTTAATTTTTAAAAAAAATAATTTATTTATGTGCTTTTTACATTGTAACCTGCAAAATATGAGTCTACCCATTCATGATAAAGTCTACTTTTAGCCATGATTTTATGCATTTGTTTCTGTTGCAGATAAAACTGTGTACAATAGACAGTTGACAGAAGAAAGGCCACTACAAGAGCAGGTAAGCTTTCTTTCTCCATGTCCCATATCTAATTTCCTCATCCAATATCCGGCCAAACGGGCTTCATGGTCACTTGTCAAACAACCTTGGTATTAGCCCAGCAAACATTATTAATCAGAGCTTATATCCTGAGTGGAAATTATTTATTTAATGTTCGTCATTTCCCCCAGATTGCTGAGGCGGACAGCGTGAAGGCTGCGGTGCAGTCAGCTGGTAAGAGGAAACTTTACTGCCAATCAATTAATGACTTTATTTCCGTCTGCTGAGTGGGTTCATGTTGCAGCTCTTCCAGTAAAACAGGCTTCATCTGCACTGATAACAATTATTAGAAGAACCGTCACAATGTGTTCATTTTTACCACTTGCATTTTTCCAGTTTGATCATTTTGTCTCTGCTTCGTTTCAGAGAGCAAGCGTCCCTCTGCCTCCAAGGACGCAGAGTCAGAGCAGGACCTTGATGACTTCACTGTGCTGAAGTCACTGGCTGACAGCCAGAAATCAAAGGAAACCACTGAGGTGCCGCTCAAGAAGGAGGACCAGTACGTCCCTGATGAGTCAGACTCAACCAAGAGCCGGCGTTTGGCCGAGGACTACGACTCCACCAAGAATGGGATGGACTACGGCAAGTACCAGGGTACGCACACCTGTCACCATGCACATTGTCCTGACAGCAGGGATCCATTACTTAACGGGCCTGCAGGGTACAGGTCCAGGGGCCTTCACTTACAAAATGTCCACAAATGACCACAATGAGATACAAAGGAACTGCAAAGACACTCAACTTACTACAATAAATCAAAACACAACCACAAGGAGACGAAAGATGACTACAAGGCGAAACAAAATGACCAAAAAAACACATACAAAAAAAATACCTCAGAGACACAAAATGATCACAAAGAGATCCACACTACTACAAAAAGACACAAATCAACCACAAGGAGACACAAAATGACAAAAGGTCACTCAAATTAACGTGTACAGACCAGGTAGCAAGTCAAAATGACCACAAAGAGACACAAAAATGACTACAAAGCAACACAAAATGACTAAAGAAGACATAAAATTACCTCAAAGAGACAAAAAATTACCTTAATAAGGCACTCTTTGAATTATCACAAAGGTACCCAAACTTCCACAAAAAACACAAAACAACCATAAGGGGACACAAAGTTGCCCCAAAAAGGTGTAAAACAACAAAGTTTATGTTTTGATCTTATGTAGGAGAGGGAGTGGGGCCCTTTGCATGTCTGTGCCCAGGGGCCCATTGTCCCATAATCCGCCCATGCCTAACAGGCCACGTCCTGGCATTGTTTGTGTCTGACTCCTTCTGCTTGTGTGACCTTTGCCCCCATGGCCAAGGGCAGGCCTCATGCTGCGTGCTTTTGTCTCTGTCACTGGCAGGCCACCAGGCAGACATTTAAGAAAGAGTAGGCAGAAGAAACACGTGCATGTGATGGGGATAAGCAGGGACAGATAGAAAGAATCAAAGAGAGGACACGTGCATGCAAGAGAGAAAGATTATCCCGTCACCGTCAGACACTGCAGTTGTGAAACCTGTACCAGCTCCCTCTCTTCACAGGAGAGTTTTTGATGCATGGGTTATTTTTTGGACAGACACCGACCATTCATTTGATTATTATTATTATATTTGTAAGTTCACTCCAAATCCGATCATGCTGACTTAGATTTTGAACTTCAATAGATTTCATCAGCTCAGCACACTTTTCACTGCACATGCATGTAATTTGATATCAGGTCCAATCATCAGCATAAAGCAGAGTCTCTGAGGTGAGGTGACTCAGGCACAAAGCGCTGAGTGCTACACTTCATCGATTTGTGTGGTCAGCCCCGGCAATGACAAGCTGCTCGTCAGGTTACGCTACATCTAAATTTGGCAACCACAGTCTGGATTTAATTTCTTATTTCCTTTAGTGACACAGAAATATGCCCCCGTTTGAAGGTAAAGTACATCAGTGATGATTCAACATGCCAATTCGGGCAAAAGTATTCCGGCACTGCTTATTTTTATTGTGCGTGGCCCTGGGACTGTTATGTAAGAATCAAACTGTAACAACTGCACATTTCTTAGTCAGTAATGTGGATATAGATATGTTGAGTATGAGGGGGCGAGGACAAAATGATCTTTTTCCACTTATTGTGAGAGAAACTGTATTTCTAGATCCAGGTTTAACACATTTTTTTTCACAATAGAGAGAAAAAGAGGAAGTATGAGTGACGGACGGAGTAAAGAAGAGAGTAAACAGATTAAGAATTAAAGCAGAAACACCTTCTTTTAACAGCTTATAAGGACATTTAGAATTGTTAACATATGTGTTTTCTGTTCTCAGATGACCCGGAAAGTTTCCGCCAGGTTGACGGCACTCCACTAACTGCAGAGGACATTGTCCAGAAGATCGCAAACAAGATCTACGAAGAGGACGACAGAGGGGTTTTCGACAGAATCGTCTCAAAACTGCTCAAACTGGGGCTGGTAGGTTATGTGCGCCACTCGATTCGACGCAGCGTGTAACATGACATTTACTCAACAGGAACTCTTCTCTCTCTGCACCCCCTGTCTCCTCACCAGCTGGGGAAGAGATGTGTGAATTGCTTTGTTCCATGATTTTGGCTGTGAATTACTTTTTTGACACTCAATAAGTAATTTGGCGGCGTCCAAATTGCTCCCTGAGATGGTTTTCTCAGTGACAGTGATCGATATGTGATACAAAGAGGTTTATTGTCGAGACGTGCTGTTCTGTTCTAACACGTCCCGCTGCACATTTGTTATTTTACGGACAATTGTTCTCAGTTTGTTTCTTTGTCTTTGTGTAGATCACAGACAGCCAGGCGGATACTCTGGAGTACCAGGTGGCCGAGGCTCTCCAGGATCTCATTACCGAAAATGCAAAGAACAACGAGATCGAAGACGTTGAGAGCAACGACCAAGAGACCAGGGGAGAGCAGGACAACCAGGGTTCAGACGCAAACAAGGTAAAAACCCGCAAAGAAGTCACCATAACAATCAATAGCACAGTTTTCATCTCAATATCCCCCAAATAATATTATCATGACACTAAAGTCATGATACAATATATTGCAATTTTAAATGTTTTGCAATATACTAAGTATTGTGATAACATGATACATTCTGATTTATTACCTTTTATAACAGTTAGTCAGTTAAGAAAAAGCTTTAACAAAATTTTCTACATTATTATTATTCCTCTTTTACTATTATTCCTCTGCAACTTTTATGTTTTTCATTATGGTGGACAAATTTCCCTTTTTTCTAAATATTGAGGGATGTGTCTCCATGTGTCCACCCCGAAATCTACACTTATGATAACAATAATAATGACTAAAATAAAACAAAAAACTCATCTTCAGGACACGTGGGAGCCACCAAGGCGCCGGTACAATGAAGACGAGGATGATGAGGAAGAAAACGATGAAGAGATTGAGGATGAGGTGGACAGGGATGTAGAGGAAGACGGGAGTGACACAGCCGACAACACCTGGGACAAAGACGAGGGCAATGAGGTGAGCCCTGAAGACGGGCTCCAGGACCTGCAGTACTTCCCCAACTTCTACCGCCTGCTCAGGAGCCTTGACTCAGGTAAAAACAACCCACCCGACAAGGTCACTATGGCAGTTTAGATCAGAGGCGAAAAAACATCAGCGCTTCACAGCATCCTTCATCCAAAGATAGAAGTTCTCCACATCAAGAACAGGACTAGAGAGCCGTTGTTGTCATGGCGATGTTGTTCTCAAGGATGAGTCAGTGCTTGTTTTGGTTGCCTTTGTTTCCCTGACACATCTTAGGAAGTGCGGATGAAGAGCACACGTACACACACACACACACACATCACTAATTATTTATAATCCCATCATCATGACCCCCACAGTCAAGCACCATGTGGTAACATTAACACCATGGAAGCCAATTACCATTAGCTAAACATGGATGCTAGAATTTGCTCTCTGGTTTGTGCTGCAGATCAAGACACTCAGGAGAGAGAGACACTGATCACCATCATGAAGACTTTGATTGACTTTGTGAAGATGATGGTGAAGTATGGCACCATCACGCCAGAGGAGGGAGTGTCCTATCTAGGTAAGACATAACACAGCACGAGCACTGTGTATCTGTAATCTCGTACATTCAGCACCCGAAAAGGGAGGCGTAGAGTGCTGCAGTTTATTGATGACCTTGCTGCATTTATGGAAAATAATATAATGTAGTGTTTACTTAGGGCAGGGTAATAATTTCATGAAATTGTATATTTTTTAGTGTTCGTTTTTGACCTTGCAAATAGTCGTTTGACAAACTGTTCTTGATTAACGCTCCATTTATTAGCTTTTTTTGAACTTTTCAGTTTGCAGTCATGATGTGGTTGAAAGGTGCAGGAAAACGTCCCATAAGTCGATATAGTAGAGCTTGATTTAAGATTATTTTATCAAATTATTGTACACCTACTCTTTGCAGAATTATGATTACATGATTATATTATGGCCACTTTTAGACGACAACGGCCTTACTGAAAACGAAAAAGTCTTTCCTTTGTTTTTTGTTTTTTTTTTTTAAATCTGCGTTCGTATGATAACATTGTTAGAATGATCCTTGAGTACACTGATCCGCAAAAACAACCAAAACTGTTGTAGTATGCATGCCAGGCCAGTAGTTGTCAATGTGACTTTATAATGACACACCATAGAAGAACACCAGGTGCGGCCCTGATGTTACTGGTCTCACAGGATCTGCACATTACCAGTTTAAACAGCGACTGAACGGGTTGCGTTTTCAAAAGATTACACTCTTGAACCCAGTTTCAAAAGTTTGCCTTTTCAGGCCCCCAAAAACCTGTTGTCATGTGAACGAAAGGCCAAACCACAATAAAAACTCAATGTTTCATGCAAGAAGTGTTGCCATGTAAACTAACCCTATGTTAGTTTTTTACAAAATAATGTTATCTAGAGTAATATTTCCTAGCAAATGTTTACTTAACTAACAAAAAGGATGATTTTGTATTTAACTTGATAAGAGTTTTGCTGATGTAACACAGCTGGGGCCGGGGAGGCCATGACCTGACCTGATGTAAGCGGCTTTAAGAAGCCGTGGTGCACTCATTTTATAAGCTAAGGTAGTGGTATCTTGTAAAACTAGACAACCTGAGGCTGCATTGGTAACACCCTGATCAACATAGCTTGTTGGGAAATGTCTAAATCGTGCTTCAGAGTTAGGGGGAATTTTTGCAAGGGAACAACTGGCATGACCATTTTCAAGGGGGTCCCTTGAATTCTCACCTTAGGACATCTAAATGAAAATTGGCTCAATGGGTACACACGAATCTCCCCTAAACCTGAGAGGGCTTGTTCTCAGTAAATGTTTTGTTACTTGCTCGTTCAAAGTAAAGCTTTGTCTCTTTAAGAAAAAGGACAACCAGCCAAGAACAATGAATTGCCGAACATGTTCAAACAGATACAAAACATATTAAAACAGGTTTAGTGTGGAACTCAAAATGTTAACTGCAACATGTTACATCAGATAATTATTGACATAAACTATAAATTAAGAAACAAAAGTAGATCAGTATGTGATTCCTTAACTCGTATAGTTTTCCACTGGCCTATACACTTCAACAACATAAGCAAATTCCTGAAATTCAGTTATGACTTTTGCTTTTGGTGTGCCACCCCAAGATTTTCAGTGGCCACCCCTAAGAAAGATATCTTTGGCCATGAATTGCAGATTAAACAACAGGATGTGTGGTTTACATGTGGATAAAAGATTTTAAATTTACATTTCAATCCGTCCATTGCATTAGCCGCCAGTGTACATGCATTTATCCACCTTTGTGTTTTACGTATGTGCTTTTTTCTCGCGTTCTGTGTGTTCAACCGAGCTAATGTTCCCTATCAGCTTGTGCAGTGGAGTGTGAAGCCTGCATAGACAGATTAGTGTCAGGGGCACCCTGTATAACCAGGCTGGTTTTTATGGCTGGCCATCACATCAACGGCCAGTGGAAAGGTCAGCCACCTGTAAGGGACAGCTGTCATCTCTGAGTGCAAGCCTCGGCAAACCCAAACGTCTCTCTCTCTCTCTTTAAATCAATCCCAGACAGAAAAACAGAAGTGATGTGCTTTAATAACATGGGATGGGGTATAATTGTGCTTTAAAATCAGTTTGGTAGATGGAGTCTCATCTAGGACAACAAGCTTATTGCCATTATAGCGTTATGTGCCAATTATTCTCCAACAACTTAATGCTAAAATGGTGAAAAATCACCATCCTTAATTTCCAGAGCCCTTTATGATGTGTTCTAATTGCTTGCTTTCTCAATCGAACAGTACAAAAAGGGAAATGTATTAAATTAAAGATAAAATATATTAAACAGTGATACAGAACATAGGAAAGCAGCTAATGCTCACATATGAGAAGCTATAAACAAAGAAAGACAAGGCAGTTTCATTTGTAACACACATTTCGTACACCGGGGTAGGTTCAAGGTGCTGTGCAGAGAGATTAAAAACAGCATTACACAAAATTACAGAATTTAAAATTAAAGCACTATATCAAAAGTACTCATTATGTGGAAAGCCCCATCTCAGAATCATATTCATTATATTGTTGAATTATTGGTAATGTGTTCATCCCTTCAGTGTAGCTGGTAAAAGTGGAGTTAATTTAAATTGCTCTATATACTGTTGGGTGGGTACCTACAAGAATATATTATAACCTATTTGCAAATTTAAGTTATTAGTATGAAATATACATAATACATAGACGTATTGTTCATTTACTTTAAAAAGAGACTCATAGATCAGTAAAATAGTAAGCAAAAATAATTTCAAAGACCTAAAATGACAATAATACCTCTAAGGTTGTTTTGTTTTTAAAAGTATAAGGTTTTCAAATAAAAAGAAAAACCATAAAGTAAAAAAAACAAAAATGACCTTAAAAAGGCCTGAAAATTAAAGAAAACTTTAATTTTTTATGTATAATTATCCATTTTTTTCTTTAACATAATTTTAAATATAGTTTTGGGGAAACTTTTACCTATTTTATGGATCATTTTCTAGCAATCCTCTCTTTTTTAAAACTATTTTTTAGATCATTTTCTTTTTACATTTAAAAATTTCCTGCAATTTTTGGGACATGTGTTGCCAAGTGTTAGGTTTCTGGTTTTGTTGGACTCCAAAGCAGAGACTGATTCTGGTAGGTATGTATAAAAAGAGTTTATTGCACAACAAGAAAAAAACCAAACAACAAAAAAAGGCAGTGGAGGCAGGGAGCTGGCTGACTCGTATAAAAATCTCTGTTGAAGGCTGAGCAGACGGAAAAAACTCAAAGACACAAAGGCTGGTGAAATAGCGAGACACACAGGTGTACCTGAGCACACAGAAGAAACACTGTGAAATACAAAAAAAAAATCACAGGCAAAGAAGAAACACTGCAACTGGCAGCATAAAAGCCACCAGAAAATAAGCTACTCAAAAAAATCACTGAGAGAACACTTGAAAGAACAGAGAGCACAACCAAACTGCACAGAATTATCCGGCACAGTGGTGGTGTGAAGACAAGGCTCATATGGGCAGGTTGATGAGCTGAGTGGGGACAGGTGTGCCTCATCTGCTGCTGCTGGAGGGGCCAGCCACACACCCCGCCACACACACACGCCTTACAGGAGACAGGGGAGGGGGAGGGAGAGAGAAAACACACACGAAAACATACAACAAAACCAAAATCAAACAGAATCCTCACAAGTGAGTGTCAGTCAGTGCCAAATTGAAAAAGGTAGATCCTGAATTTGCTTTTAAAAATATCAAAGGGTCAAATAGCTTGTGAAAGGCAGATGAGCTCATCAAAAGAAGACTGATGTCGATCCAGGTTTCAAAGGGTTAACTAAACAGCTCTGAAATATAATTTGTTACAAACTAAAGCCGGTTTATAATGGTTATATGCCACTACACGAGCCGTATTGAAGTCTATAACTAAGGCTGACCTTCTGTAGGCTGTATAGGGATTAATTAGTCCTCCTCCAGATGACCTCCAGCAGCTCGTTATCTCTCCCAGCGGAACAAATGACCACTGCTGACGTTACACACCAGAACAAAACAGGCATGTACCATTACAAAAGACATGGGTTTCCTAGACAACACCTCTGGCTTAATGTCGTTTAGGTTGAGAGGAGATTATAGAAAGGAATCCCGCCATCGCCTAGCAACCACTTATTGCCCCCTCCCCACCTCTACCCCCCCTACAACTGGGCTGTGATGCTCCGATGACTCACCCAGGTACACAACTGAATACACAGTGCTGTCAGTCAACACTAATCGGGTGATACAGGCCCCGAGATAGATGGAGATGTAGAGGAAGAGAGTGGGGGAGGAAGAAAGATGGTGTTTATATGTGTGTGTGGGCAGAGTGAAATAATGGGCTTCCACTGCGCTACAGGTTGGAGGAGGCAGCTCGGATACACAGAAAGTGCAAGTGAGATGCTTAGATAAGAAGAAATGAAAGTGGGTGAACACAGATGAGGGAGGAAATTGTTTTGGCCCCTTAATGCTCAGTTACGGTGCTGAAATCAAGCCTTTCTGTTCTGTCTTATCTCTTTGTTGACCTTGTGTCCCAGCATCCAGACATCTAATATCCTGTCACCATGAAAAAGTCCCTTACCCCGATGACATGTGACGTCAATATGATGCCAGAAAGACATTGGACCATGTACATTTTTATTAATTTAATTTAAGGACGTTAAAGGCATTTCGTTTTATTTTAAATGTGTAACAATATTAGAGTTTCACATTGTGTGGATGTGAGCATTAAGACGTGTAAATGTCTTTAGGTTTTGCAGATATTGGGTTTTGTTCTCCATGTTTCACCACTAAATGTAGTTATTCTGCATCAAGATGACATTGGCATGAGACCTTTGGAAGATTTTTGATGCTTAACACAAGTTAAAACCAACAAAATATCAACGTCAATATTCTCTTGTCCTGATAGTGAATTTAAGTCACCCGACGTCACAGCCTGAATTCAAACAAATAGTAATGGCATTGGTGGCCTGCTAGATAAGATCTTGACCCAATCATAGACTGTGTAACTAATAGGATAAATTTCTGACAAATACTGTACCTTAATAAACATATATCCTTATAGCTGCCTATATCTACATTATAATGTGTTCAAAACTATGTCTTAAATGTTATAAGGGTGCATCCAATTGCTGAATATGGGGGCTTAAAGTAAAGTGTTACTGACATTTGATATGTAGGATGAAATTTCAGCTGATCTCTGGGTCGTGTGTTTTCCAGAACATCTGCCTCCGCTGTTTTTGAACATAATGTTTACCCCTCTGTTAATCCGGAGAGGATCAGATGTCACTTAATGTCAGTCTCTGAGACATATGATCTGTTTGTGTCATTTAGCTGATTTGGGGTCTTTTATGTTCTCTAATCTTGTTGTGACAGTGAAACCTACTGCAATATTAGTGGTAACACAGCCTGACTGTTTGGATAAATTGGGGATAAATTATCCCCATAACAGCTGTTTTTATACTGATTTTTTCCACTAACATTCAGTCATACATGAGTTATTGAAAATTATTCTGGAAAAGATTTTGTTCATTGCCGTCATCATACTCTTGAACCTCCTTTTTCTGTTAATTAGATGAAACCCTTTTCTCATGATAATCAGCCTCTGAGTCACACAGGCACAGCCTGGGATCATCAAAAGGTTAAACGTTTTTCATTCATTGTCTGCCAAGTGAACTGACATCACAGTGATGATCAAATCTAACGTAAATGTTTGACCTGTGTCGCCCACCTGCAGAGAACCTGGACGCTATGATCGCCATGCAGACTAAGAACAAGCTGGGCAAGTCTCTCGGACCTCCTGACTTCACTGGACCCAATGGTAAACGGCCTTGCAAGTTATCCCACAAAACTGTGTCAAAAATCAATAAAAGTATATCATTTTATCTGGCATGGTCAGATGTATTAAGTATATTAGGCTCTGAGGAGATACATATCCTTACACAAGTATATTTAAAATATTGCTTGTATGCGGTTCTAAATATGAGGATAATTTTGTCAACACATACACCAGCAGTAAACCCTCAATACCACGACCAGTGGTAAAATATATATAACTTACTGAATATGTGTGTGTGTATGTGTGCGTGTGTGTGTTTTTACTTAACTAACATTTTCAATGCAGTATTTTTATATGTAATAGAGTATTTTTACAGTGTGGTAGGAGTACTTTTACTTTAGTAAAGGGTCTAAATACTGCATCCACCACTGACCAGAACAAAAAACACAATATATAGTACATATAGGTTTGGGGGGGGGGTACATATTTCATTTTTAAAGGAATAGTTTGGCATTTTTGCTCATTATGCTCATATGCTTTTTGGTGGAGAGTTAAATGAAAAGCCTCAATACCACTCTCAAATATGTTCGTTAAATGTAAGGCTACAGCCAGTTGGTTTAATGAAGCACAATGACCGAAAACACGGGGGAAGGGCTAGCCTGGCTCAGTCAGAAGACACCACAATCAGCCTAGCAGCAAATTTAAAGCTCAACAAAATACATTATGTCCTCTTTATTTGACCTTTACAAAAAAACATAATGTACAGCAGAGTCCCCAGTCACTGCTCACAGCTCTCTGTAAAAACAGATTGTCATTTTTACACTTTGTACAGATAAAACAATGTTCATGGTGTTAATTTCTTTCTTTTTTTTAAGTATTGGAGATTTCCCAAAATGTACTACTACTGCTATAAATATCTCCACCAGCAACTAAGCAGTGGTTTTTAAAGCTCTGTGTGCTGTTTCTTTGCTGTAGGAAAAAACTTAGACGAGGACGACAACACCAAAGCTGAGGCGGCCAAGATGCAGAAGGAGTATGAGAACCTGAAAGACTCAACCAAGGAGGAGCAGCCGTCAACTGAGACCAGTCAGTCCACCCCCACTCCTGACGACCAGAGGAAACATTAATTGCTTTTTGTTTAATGATTTCATAATCTGATATAATTTTTCTTTCCATTTTGCCCCTCAAATATGCTAAACTGTGTGCCTAGATTGCATGACTTGTTTTTATTAATTTCTTTTGCATTATGATTTCATTGTTTTGTTTTGTGTCAAACATCCCAAATAAATGCCACATCAAATCAAACCACATCACTTCAATGAAACAAAGCATCATATTCATGCTACCTCAGTGACAGATTTTTAAGAAATGAGTTTAAATGTAACGGGCAAAACCATTTCAGACCTTTTGTTTTCGCTCAGCCAGGCTTTCAGGAAAAACACTGTGTGGTCCAGGCCAATAATAGTTAAGTCCCTGCTTGTCCCTGAAGTAGGCCAGTCCCATAACATTCACAGGAGAGCATGTCACAGCTGCCATTATTCTCTGTCCCTGTACGCTGCACTGTACCCACTCATCAGTCTAATCCACACAAACACACAAGCAGGCACGCACGCTCAGAAAAAGGAAAAACAAAACATAAAGCAGGATTACCACCAGGACTTTTATTTATCCTCAGCAATGGCAGCTAAACTCTGTGTTATTTGCCTGTAAACAGACTGCACTGAGTTGCATAATATGATATTATGGAAAAATTCAGGGCATGTGTTATGATCAGATTGAATCGGTGGTTATACAAAGATCTGATATTGACTGGTGGTTAATATTAACCTAAATCTCAAACTATAGATGCCATATACTTCCTGTAGTTGCCACTTTTCCACACTGAGTGTGTCTTTCTACGCCAGGGCCAGACAACAGTGTCTTATTGTGCTCCTTATTTAATATGAAAGACAAATCCTAGCTGTCAGCGTGCTCCCGTTGCTACAAAATTTCAAAGTTTAAGCATAAAGTCTTGCTTTAGGACAATTTTGTGCTGTAAATAATTGATGTCTAAGATAGCATTGTCTTAGTCTTCTGAGTGAATGTACGACAGCAGATTAATAAGGGAAAATTCACTTATTTCCAATACAAGCACGAGGAAGATTTTCATCTCTCTTTTTCTTCATTTTCTCTTTCTCTTACCAGGTCAACCTGGCAAGTCAGAGACTTATCTGGAGGCCATCAGGAAGAACATCGAGTGGTTGAAGAAACACAACAAAGAGGAAGGCAAAGATGGTGAGTCACACTCCATATTAGAAGATTTCTATTTCAACCAGTCAGTTTAAACAGCTCTGCTTTCTCCAGTCTTTGCTGACTTTTAAGAGCAGTGGAGGATATTCTTTTCGGGGACATAGGCAGAAAAACAGGCACCAAAACTGTAACAGAAACAATAAAATAAAAACAAAAAAAGAAGTGTATTAGAGAGAGAGAAAAAGAAAACGCAAATATATTCTGGGTCACACAACAAAAACAAGAGGATGAAATTAGAAAATTTGCATATGCTGTATTCTCTTATTGTTCTTTTATTTTTTTATTATTGCTTGTGAGCTAAGTTGTGTATTTGTTCATTTCTCATTAGATCTTTTTGATGGTAAATGGATATGCACTTGTATGGTGCTTTTCTAGTCATTTTTGACCACTCAAAGCGTTTTCACACTACGAGTCACATTCACACATTCACACACACATCCATAAAGTGGTGGGTGAGGCTATATTACACCTGCTACTCAGTTCTTAATCATTCATACACGATCACACACCAATGGCACAGCAATCAGGAGCTGTTTGGGGTTTAGCTTCTTGCTCAAAGATACTCATCAAAACACCAACCTTCTGATCAGTGGACACCCCACTCGATCTCCTGAACCACAGCCGCTCCTGTTCTTGTTAGTAATAAATACAATATATTTAAAAAGATCATTATAATCATAATTATGAAAAAAAGAATCATTTTTAAGGGGAATGGGCAGCAGGGGAACTTGTTTTTAGCACCAAATGTGCCAGATCCACAGACAGGTCCGAGGCAACGCTCTGAAAAAACAGAAAATTTGAAGCATCTTTTGTTAACATCAATTTGCAATTAAAATGAATCTGGGATACCGGGATAGATGCTTCACTCCACATCTCATGAATATGGATAATTCTTGACGAGTCTGTCCTAATTATTCCTGATACAGCTTCCTTGTTCAGAGACAAAGATCCATTCATGTATTCCCTCCTACCTGTTCCTCAGCATTTAGGATGGCTGTGTGCAATCGTGTGAAAAGGAGATGTAGACGTAGAGACAGAGCCTGGTTCATAATTAGCACTTCTATCACAAAAAAAACAAAAGAAGCTGTGAAAAGACCATCACATTTTAGTTGTCAGTGCTCAGATCGGAGAGTGTGCACTTATATTTACAGCCTTAGTGATACTGTAATTGTCAGCATTCATAAAGAAGCAGCATGTGACCCAGAAACTTCACCAGCATGCAGAGCTGTGAAAACAGTGCACCCGTCGAACAGGAGAGGCCTGCTGTTGGGCTCTCCACAGTGTAAAATCAATGCCCAGTGGTGCTTCATTAAACAGCAGAGAATGAAATGTTAATGAGTTCTCACTATTCAGGCCATCCGTCTGCGTCAGCTGTTGATCATCACAGCAGGACACGTCAGACAAAAAAACTTCTAGCACAGTGAGATTTATATTTCCTGCTTGTGTTCAGTGGCCTGGTCTAATCTGAGCCACCCATCAATGGGTGACTCAGTCACTGGTGAGTGAGAGAAACACTTAAAAGACAACAGAAATGACACTAAAAAACAAAGTTTGACCTAGATTCCTGTGTGCATCTTAAACATGGGAGAAAAAAAAAGGGCTGACACATGGAGCTTGAAGTGCTGCAGAGAAGGAGCTGAGGGGCTGTGAAGCAGCAGGGAAGTTTTGTTCGGTGCTCATCTCCGACCTGGCTCTATATAGGACACCTCATTAGCATTCTGGTGCGTGGAGTGGTTGTCTGGGACAACAGAGGCCTCCCCGCCTGCCTGTCAGTGATCTGGGTAGAGGAGAGAGACAGATAATGGTATCAGAATAGACAAGCTCAGACTGAACAGAGTCAAAATTCGCCCCCCAAAATCAACCAATTTTCCCGTAGTGGCACTCTCAGAAGCTAAAATGACACAATACTTTTCTCACGCACTTTGTACCACATTAAACCTCATCACTGCTCTCTATTTTCTTCTCTCTTCGGAAAAAAGTACAGCTGGAGGAGAACAAAAGCCTTTTCAACGAAAAAGCAGTGTCATAGTAACGGAGTGGGCGACGGGCCATTTATTGTGTTTACCAGAAGCACACATTAGGACAATCTCAGCAGACTCTCTGTGTGTGTTTAAATGTGTGCGTACGTGTGTGTTTGTGTGTACGCCCACACACTACACAGATTAGCCGGGGGAGCAGATGGACGTAGAAGCAACATCCTGGTTTCGCCTCTCGGCTCCTTGCAGGCAAGATTGAGGGAAGCAGTTTTGCTGTGTCTCTAATCACATTCAGTTAATCCCTCACACACGTCATGTGTGTCATCTTGCAAAGCAACTGTGTCCTGAGGCAAATTGCTGCTGTTAGAAATGTCATTAGGAAGTTGTTGCATGACTTCTTGGCTGCTGCCTCTGTCCTTCTGTTTTTCCCTTTATCCAGTCAGAACAGGGAGAAGAGGTGCAGCAGCAGCAGCTGTTTGCCTGCTCTCTGAAAGTCATTTGTTACCATGATGGATAATACAGAGTCAGGTTGTGGTCATCTCTAAATATAGCCACATCATGCTGCAGCCTTATGGTGCTTTGTGAAGTGACAATGAGCTGTCAAAAACAAGGTGAATACAAATGATGCTTCAAAAAAGGTATTTTTTAAAGGTGCATCAAGCGCTTTTAGTATCTGAGGGAACGTGGTTTGTTGGAAAATATTTCCTGAGAAGGCCCAGACACACCAAACTGACAGCAGCGGTAGTCTGTATCCATCATTCAATAAAGTGAAACCAGAAGACAGACAGGATGGATTCAAGATGCTAGTTAGCCAGTTAGCACCACAGATGTATAATAATAACTTGATACTAGACCCCAAAATGGCGACTAATGAGTCCAGTGGAAGTGCTCACCTGGCGCATACGCTAAAAAAATGTTTCTTACTGTCGGGTTTTTCTTCCGCGGTATGCCGCTCACTGAATATGCCCAGTAGTGTTTGTCCCGCTGTCCCCGCCAACGAGTTGCAACTCATCTCATAAACTTTACTTTGAGATGATGTCATGGATTTTAAAATCCTCTTTTGCGGCTCAAAGAAAGTTATATAAATATAAAACTTCCATCAATAAAATGTTTAATAAAGAGAGTCATAACTGACCATGTTTGCAGTTTGATGTGTCAAGAGACGTCTCTTTTGTGATGGATTTTTTGCTGCAATACTGCGAGTGGCCACTGGGAAAAACTGGAAGCAAGGCTGAGCTGTTTTTCCCGGGGACTTGGTTAGCAGCTTAACAACACAACCCGATACTGAAAGAACAGATTCAGTTTACCAAAAAAAAAATCTTATGTCTTACACCCTCTTGACTTTAGTTGTTTGCCAACACCACTTCAGTTTCTCTCTTTGTGTGCTGAGGTGAACCACTAATCTGAGAGATAACAGTCAACGATGTGCTTCACCACCTCTAATGCTGATTCAACATACTGAATCTGCTGTATGGTGCGGGACATGCTGCAAAAACAAGATCAAAGGTCAACTGCCAACTTGGTGTGTCAGGGCCCAAAAAAATATTTTGAAACTGAAGAAAAAAATAGGGAGTGCTGCACTGAGTCAAGATACTAGGTGCTAGTGATAGTAAAAAATCAGGTGCTCTTCAAGGATAGGTCAAGTAGTCACATTAGGATAGAAAACAATGACTGTCATACTTACTTAATGTTGAAGTCCATGGGGTTTGCAGTCCAAAAAGTATCCATGGCACTTTGATTGTCAATAAAATCTTTTATTAACGCATGGACTTTATTACTTTGATATTGAATTGAAAATTAGGACTCATTTCATTGTAAGAACTTAATGTATCTCTCTGTGATCTTTTGGCCTTCTTATTATGTATGTGGTTTCTTCTTAACCCAGACAAACATGCTAACTCTGACCTTAATCCTCCTTGATAATGAACCACCGCACCAGCTTATGTCTTGTTTGGGTGTGCCGTCTTAAGAAGTTTAATGTCTGATCTATTCAGCCGACCATCTCAGCCTCAAGAGTTTCCTCTTCGACCTCTCAGATCATAAATCAATCCTTTGTTTTAATCTCTGTTTCCAGATTACGACCTGTCCAAACTGAAGGACTTCATGGACCAGCAGGTGGACTCCTACATTGAGAAGGGCATCATTGCCAAAGACGAGGGTGACACCATCAAGAGGATCTACAGCAGCCTGTAACATCCTCGCCCATCCTCCTACCGACCTCTGGCCTAAACAGAACTGAGTCTGACATAAACAAAACCCTGACGACTTAAAGTTATTTCCCATGGCATGGTAAAGTATATACTGTGTATTCAAAACTACCTGCTTAGGGGAACTTGTATACCCTCCCAGACATTCCCAAAATGTATCAAGATAAGGGATTTCATAATACTATCAACAAAACAGTCAAGTGATTCTTTACAGCTACCTAACTGATTGCATTTGCACGCCAGGATCGCAGAGTAATAATCACTAGAGAGAGAAATCAAAGTATTTTATGTAACCAACTCACACGTCCAACTAAATGCTAGCATTTACTCCAACCTGACTCCTGTGGGAAATGAATGTTATGAGAGTATGATGCTGTAGCTTTGTCATCAATTGTTTCCTTTTTTTTTTGCAACAAAATGCACATATATCAAACTGTACCCATTCTGTGTAACCTGTCTTAGCCTATTATATTCCTTTTTTTCCAGTGTATATGTGAGATCTTAATGTATTCTTGCTTTTTATTTTACCAAAAATATATTTGTTGTGCATCATGTCAGTGCCCTCTGTACTCCTGCTATGTTCTGCTGTAATTCTTTGGGGGCCCACTAGGGGGCCACGTTTGTATCATCAATTCTCTCTGCATGTCTCTGTGAGTTCAACATTTCCATCTCTGTAGAGACTCAAGATAAGTATTTTTAAATGTAAATATTTGTGATTTTTTCCTAAAGTTTAAAAGCAATTAAAACATTGCCTTTTCTTTATCTGTGTACTTAAATGTGACCACGAAGCAGCACCAATAACAGACATCCACATACCAGAGGTGAGGACTAGAGTCACGTGACGTGAAATCAACTCAACTGGACAAAATAATAATAATAATTAAAAAAAAGAAGACTAGTAACTTCACTTGGACTTTAACACCAATGATTCATGACTTTATATTAATTTTAGTCTTTTAACTTGATTATATTTTATACCTTTGCCCAAGCCAAAACATTAATGTATGTGTGTCACAAATGAATTCATTTTTCTTAATTTCACTAATCAATTGATATAAACATTATTAATTCCCCTTAAGTCCACACTTAATTCCCCCACTTCACTTTGCTTGAACCAATCTGACTGCCAGGGGTGTCGCAGTGGGAGAAAAATGGATTACCTAGGGCCCAAATGGGAAGAGGGGCCTCAAAAAGCCTGGGATTGTCATTTCTCATTTTTAAGTAATTAGTGACATAATTAAGTAAAAAAAATCAAAAGGTGCCTGAGACAAATATAGCTCAAGACAGAGAGGAGCTTGTGTGTGTCCGCTGACCCCACTGACAGCATCCGGTCACACTGACAGAGAACAATGAAAAAATACTGTCACGTTACTGAGCGCCAGCTGAAAAAAATGAGACCAAAAATAATTTGCATGCACACCCAATTTCATTGAAAAGAAAAAATAAACTGCAGTGGTCCAACAAAAAGAACTGCAGTATACAAAACTTGCAGGTTGAACATTAGCGACTCAGCAACTTCAAACAAATTTCTTTAACAAATAAGTACACATTTTTTAAAACTGTTAATGGTTTTTGTAAATTCAATACATTATTGCTCTGTTGTTAAAGTGCCGTTATATTTGGTGAAGAGTGCATTATGACTAAAGTGAAACTCAGAGTTTAGGATTTGAGACTTGCCAGTCCTGATTAAGAACTTGACTCCAGACATGCCTGCTGATTTGAGATTTGACTCCTTTTGCCTGTCCACATTTGGGATTTAACTCGGAACTTGACTCTGGACTTGCCCTTTCAGATTTGGGATTTGACTCGGGACTGTAGTGTAAAGCCTTGACTTACTTGTGACTTGCAAAACAAAGATTTTGGTCCCGCATCTGCCACATGCTCACCAGAACCTTCATTGTCATGAAAACATGAAATCCTCACGTCTGGCTTAATTACACATTTATTCTCCCCAAATAAAACCAACAGAATTTAAAAGCACAATAAACAGCAGTTACAAACAGTTCTCCACACACATAAATAATGCATTCACACTTCAAAAATAAAGCAGTCCCTTCTTTTTCCCAAAGAAAAAAAGCTTCTATGAGGCAAATGTTCAAAGGCTTGGGTCCATCCACCGCGTGTGTGTGGGGTGTGCTCATTCAGGGTAAACACTGATGAGGAAGGCCTGAATATACTCTCCAATGATACTATTCTAGGAGGGGATTTAGCACATCAGAAGCAGTTAGCAAGTCTAACAAGCTAATCCTTCTGGAATTGCTGAGCGCTGTGTATGTGTGTGTGTGTGTGTGTGTGTGTGTGTGTGTGTGTGTGTGTGTGTGTGTGTGTGTGTGTGTGTGTATATGAACATATGCAGCAGGTGGGTTCTGTACAGCAGCTTCAGAAGCATATGATGAGTGGATGGGCACGTGTGCTCGGATGCTATTTACATCAGATGCTCCCCCCTGCCGTGAAGTCTCCAAGTCAAACTCTACAAACAATGACAATCATATACATCGGAGTAATTGCATATCAATAAATAAAAGGCAAACATGACACTTTTGTTTAACGGGGTTTGGTAAAAGCAAAAGGGTAAAGAGAAAAAAATAAAAGCGACAGCGTTGTGGTAGTGTGTGAGCACGGATGTGTGTGTGCAGTAAACAGACTGGCGCTTTATATCTCCTGATATGACGTTGTGGGGGCTGTGTAGTCCTCCTCATTGTTCCTGCGGATGAGAGAAAGATAAACATCCTTCAGTTTTTTGGGAAGTTTTTCAACAGTGAAAACACAGTCTCCTTAACTCCTTTCCTCTTTTTCTCCAGCTTAACTGGTCACCGCAGCGTCTAAGTGAGTGGACTGTGTGTGAATAATGGATGAGGCAAACCAAACAGCCGTATTGTTCTCCGTCACAGCTGAAGGTTCGCAGTACAGTACACTGATGTCTTGAGCTCAGTAAAGTTGAATTTTTGCTGTTTACTGGCAAATTTAGAAGAAGTTACTTCAGAAATGCAAGCTGCCACAAATTCCTTAATTAAATCTTTATTTTGTCACTTTTATAAAGACTAAGTTTTTGTTGTATTTGATGGAACTGTTACTATATCCAGACAGTAGTACATGATACAGACAATGTGTAAAAAAAAACCCAACTCATCTTAATTGTTGCCTCTTCATAGTGCTTCTAATGAGATTTGCAGCTGAATGAAAACTACCAATTAGAGCCGAGGAGTCTCTCACTCAGCTGTCAATCATGTCAATCACTGCTATCTAAGCAGCGCTGATCAAATATGAATCAAGATTCTGTTCTGCCGATTTCTCACTTCAAATGTTTTCAGAGACATATTTTACTGAACTGTTACACTGAAATATGTTTCTGCAAACATCTGAGCAGAGATAAAGACACTGTTTGCCTGATGAAGGTCTAGTTACCGAAACATCACTATACAATTATTTATTTTGCAAGTTAGACAGTGTGATTCGCAGAAAAACTCATGATTTTCTTTTTTTCACAGACAGTCTGTGTCATGTACCACTGTTTGGATGTAGTGACAGTTTCAGCAAATATAAAAAAAAAAAAAGTTACGGACTACAGAGGAAATTGTTTTTCTTCTTTAGAGTTACTGTTTATGTTCAAACTATTCACAAGATGTAGAAAACACCTGCAGCTGCAAAGGATTACAGTTATTTATGGAAAGAAATCAAAAAGATTAAATCAATGGTGGACGGGAGAGGATGTTTTACACCATGACTTTGCAGAAAAAAATGAAGAGGAAGAGAGAACAGCAAGGTTAGGAGGCTAAACTCATGTTGCTATAGATTTTCTTTACTAGAAAAAATCCTGAAGGATGACAGGATCAATCTTTCAAACTAAGAAGAACCTGATATTAGGTGCTCAGTGCTGTTTGCTCTTAAGGAGACCTTTTGTGCAAACAGGGAATTGTTCCAATAGATTCCAAATTTACTCCTTATTGTATAGTGATCTAAGTATGCATTTTTCTCCTCCCTTTAGTTTTTTTACTTACTTTTTTTACTTACATAAGATCTCTGCATCTGTCTATATCGAAATGTAGGCGTCATTTGGTCCAAGGAGGAACTAGTTGAGTTTTGGTGGTGATTTGAATCTATATACGGGTGTTTGGTATGAGGGCCTCCGAATTTTGGAAACACCTGCTTGATGATGTGAAGCTGGCAAACTCAAAGTCTTGATTTAGATCACCTCTGAAAACAGAAGGATTTCCCATAATCCTCTGTTACATTTACGCTTTTTTGGTTGTCGGTCTTATACATTAAATTTGAACTCATTAAAAATGACAAGGTGTTTTTTACCCTATTATCCATGTAATTTTCCTCTTTCTTTTTATCCTCCTGTATCATTTCATTTTCATCAACTCCAATAAGAGAGTGTGAGAGCATGATTGTGCAGTGTTGATTAAGTTTTTTAAATGATGTGGCAAATTTATCTTCTTCTCAAATCTTAATATCAGTCCATGTCCTGATATCATAGTTACTGACATCACACTGACATATGTGGAGATATATCGTATGGTCTGTTAAAGGAAATGTATCTATCAGTCAGCTCTGCCCGACAGTTTGGCTTGTGAGGTTTTTTGGTTTGTTCCATCAGAGGGAGGAAGCCAAACAGGCATGCGGCCCGTGTTTGCTCTGAGACTGTGTGGAAACAACGGAGCGAGCCTCTGTTTGTCTGAGCACATAGCCGCTCCACCGGCCGCCCTTTGACGTGGCTGGAGTCAGAGCCTAACACAAAGCTCGGCTTTCCCTCAGCTGGTAGGTAAACATTTCAAGAGAAATTAAAAACCGTGTCTTGTACATTTACTCAAGGCTCGTGCCATGTGAAAACAAAACACAGGTTTAAAGTTACTGGCACATCACGACAAAGTTTATAGGAAATGTTGTGCAGTCAGAGGTCATTTTATAATGAATTATGTGCTACAATATTATCTGATGAATAGTATTTACTAGCATTTCAAACATGGAGAAAGTAATGACTGTTTATCACGTGATATTAATAAAGATAGTCCTAGTTAAAAGTTAAATTCAGCCATGACATTTTTTACTTATTAATAAGACTGAAAAATATATTACAATGTGGATTTTTATGGCGATTTTTGGGTCTTTTACATAAAAAAAAAGAAGAGGTTGAATATCAGATTATAATATAACACCAAATCAAATCAACAGGATGCAGGAAAACACTGAAAATTCAAAATGTTATTATATTTTTAATGATTCTGTGGTTGACTTATCATCTGATAAGGTATAAACCATTTAGTAGATTGATGTTATAAAAATCTCCTTGTTCTTTTAGGAGAAATAAGTGATCTCTTCAGACCACCAGTGATGACAGAAATCCGACACAAGCGACGGTTGATGCCAGAGTTGGTCGCGTAATGTCACCTGAGGCCAACGGGAAGTAGATTAACATAACAGCTGCTACAGGAGCGCCTAAATCCAGTGTAGCATGAGCAAAACACTTTTAGAGAGCCTGAAATGGAAAAATAATTTATACTCTCTGTGTGTAGAGGAAACTGCTGCAGTGTGACTCAGTCCTGACAAAACTGATAGCACCAACAACGGCTGTTTGTCTATGAATTGGGACATGCCAGGCATCCGTTACTACCTCACTACTGAGCAGACGTGAGAGTGTTCACTGTCTCAACATGCAGTGTCAGGAAGACATGCTCGGGCCTGAGTCAGTGAGCCAAATCTTCTGCTAAATACCTGATTGTTGCATAACGTGGCATCTGACTTGCACAGCAGGTCGGCAAATTCCTGATTTCTACCTTCGATCCTGAGAACATTTGCACTTCCCTGTCTCTGTCCCTGCTGACTGGGATGTCTGACAGTAACCTGCTAAGGTCAGAGATGAGAGTCTGGACCTCATTTCCTACAAGCATTTCAAATCTACGATGATATTTAGTCCCATTGCAAAGAATAGAGGCTGTGAAAAGTAACGAAAGTGACAAAACACCCATGCTTTTTTTAGACTCACAGCGACATGTTAGACTTTATCATAGCAAACTTACAATAATATCCCATCTACTATCCCCTATAAATGTGCAACTTTACCAGTTCTGCAGGCAGAAAACATGAATCCATTTTTATGCTCATTTAGCGGCAATTATCCTAACTAAGACGAAAAAGAAGCTCCTCTTGCTGTTGACAGGAGTCCATCATTTGCATGAGTCAACAGGCAGCTCTCTCACCTACAACAAACATCATCTCATTGGTTGACATGCTCCACAAACATCTCACCTGACTGGACCAGTAAGGAAGAACTGGTCCAGGTAACGTCTTTCAATTTAGCCTAAATCCACACACATGAAAACAGGGATTTAAAATGAAAACATTCTCTGCACACACTGGTGTTTTAGCATCGCGTCACAAATCATTTCCATCCTTGCTAACATACCCGAAAAAACGCATATCACATGACCATTCAAGTACACTGGACATGCGTGGAAGCAGATCTGTCTAATTTTCGGTTGTATAATGTTTTGGCTCGACATGTTGTGACTAACAATCAGGATAAGAATGTGGGTGTTTGGAGCCAGAATGTGTATAAAGCCTCTGTTGTTTATTATTTGTTTAGGCCGGACACAGTTGTTTTTGTCACTTTCACTTCCTGTAGTTGTAACTGGCACTTAGAGGTGTGTGATTTCACATTTTTTACCCGTTTATTTAACGGCATGACGGCACTTAAACAAAGAGGGGGAGTTTGGCTCTGATATTTTCTGTTGACTGTCAGGTTAGTATCACACCTCATTTTGTTTGCTTTAGTTATTCCAGTTGCCAGCCTAGTCACAGTAACGAGTCTGCTTAGCCTCTTAGCGGCTGTTTCATTGACGGTAGTCGCTATAGCGGGCCTCATCGTGTCTGTAAGTCCAGAAAACACAATCCTGGAGTTTTCAAACTAAAACAGGGTCTGCAACATTTTCAGAGGATTCTGTTTTAGGGGTTTCAAGGACGCCAGAGTAATATTGACGCTCGGCGTAAAGATAGCAAAAGTTATGCGTTTAAAACAAAAACATATCACTGCAGATGTAGCCTTATTCAAATTCAGAGTCTGTTACATGGACATGAATAACCTGAGTACCTCGTTTATGTGTTTGAGCATGTAAATGCCAAATTCCATTTATGAGAAACCAAATATGCTCCATGAACAAGGTTCCCACACTTTTCATGGAAAAAATTCAAAAAGCTTTCATGACTTTTCATGTACAGATGTTTTTATTCTTTTCCCACTGAGTCTTTAAGATTCAAACTCTATTCAAAGATAATTTCAGCGAGCTGGCATGCATGATGGGAAAGACAAAACGTGAGGAGAGAATGAAGAAATGATGGTAACATGACGGTAAACAAATGTCGCACATGACGCATTTTAGAGCTACGTTATGTACAAAAAAATTACTGAAAAAAAAACCTCATTACACACAACAAAATTCCATGACTTTTCCAAAACTTTCTATATTTTTCACTAATTCCATGACTTCTCCAGGCCTGGAAAATGTGATTGTGAAATTCCAGGAGTTTTTCATGTTTTCCATGACCATGGAAACCCTGTCTAAAACAAACCGGGGTGTATACGGGGAAATAAATAACCCGACTTCTCCGTGCTTATGTAAAGACCGTATCCCAAATATGATCATAACTGGGATGAGCCTCGTAAACGGGGTATTCATGTCCATGTAAGCGCACTCAACGGGCGTTCTCGGTCTGCTCTGAAAGTGTGTACTCGTCAATAGGATTGCTCAGCACCTCACCTCACTTCCTCTTCTTTCAGCCTGCGTGCCGCCTGCTTTGATTGTTTAATTTGCAAGTCCAGTCTGTGTAAGAAGTCTTTGGCTGACAGCTCCTCTGGCTGGGGGGGTTTGGAGTCCTCAGGGGGCGGGGAAGGGGGTGGCGAGGGTCCCTCGATATCCTGCAACATAACACAAGGTGTATCTGCCTCCTGGCACGCTGCTTCGCCGTCCCCATCGGGAGACTCCAGAGACAGTCCGTTAAATATGGAGCGCTTCTCCGACACCACGGGGATGTTGAGGCTGTTCTTCAGAAAAATGCAGTCGTTGCTGAACAGCTTGTTGGCTCTCTTGATTTGCTCCATCTGGTGAAACAGGGTGACAGCAAAAATGACAGTGTGAAAATAGTATCATATCCGTGACTAAAGTCCCTTGTTTTGATCGTTTGCATTGAGCTTACGTCTGAGGACCAAATCACCTCATAGCAGCCGATATAAACATGTAGTGTCAGTGATATAAATATATGGAGCTGCTCCTCAAAGAGAACACTCTTCTTGAATTTGTGTTGGACATGAGCTCTTACTCTGCTTTTATCTATCCAAGCAAAAGCAGGCTAAGATTTATCCACAGGAAAACCCCTTTGCAAAAAAAGTAGGACTGCAACAGGATTCCTCGTTCATGCGTTTTTTTACGTACTTGTCCAAAACTTCATTTTGTCGGACATCTATTTTCAATAGATCTTCAGTGGCTTTTGCAGTTGAATGAACTCCTTCCTCTTTGATTGTAATTTTTGAAGTAGTGCAAGAGGGCATGCTTCTTTCCAGATATGAATGCCTTTATTTCCTTAATTATTTGACACATTTTACGTATGAAGTGAAAGCAGGACGCCTCTCTCACACAACTTACAATAACATGTAGACTGACTTACAGACAACTGTGACAAATACTTACATATATTTGTTTGTATGCACCCTATGCATGTGTTCATGTTTACGTTTTGATCTTTCGGCATTTTGTTTATGTGTTTAAAGAAAGAAAAAAAGTTAGTATATTACAAAGTCAGTCTTTAAATCCTTTTGATTGCTTGCACGTGAGCCTAAAGTACAACATTATATGTGCATTCTTAACTGGAGAGAAATCGTCTGAACAGCACTGAAACAATCTTTGGACCCAAACTATCAATTATAATGCTATGCTATAGGAAATTTAGATGTAGGCTTCTATGAAATATTTATATAACGTTGTACAGCGTGAAGTGTGCACAGAAACTCATTTCATCATTTCATAGATGATGCAGCCAGCTGTGCTCAGGGTGGACTCTCCCGTTAAATCAGCATTGCATGAATCATAGTCGCACAATATGCAAGACTTCCTTAAATATTACAATAAAGGAGAAGGTTGAATATTTTCTTAAAATTGACACCCAGAAAGTATCTGGAGGATTGGCTAGACTTAAATGTTAGGGGTTCCTAATTATTTTATTGCTGGACCCCTAATGTTTAGGTGACAACACAGAACCCATTATAGACACTGTTGCAAAAAGTTTGCATTTAAAGGTTCAGTGTGTTGGATTTGGGGAGATATATTAGTAGAAATGGAATATAATAAGCATGCTTTCTTTAGTGTATAATTACTTGAAGATAAAAATTGTTATGTTTTCATTACCTTAGCATGAGCCGTTTACACCTACATGTGAAGTGGGTCCTCGTTTACGGAGCTCGCCATTTGCGCCGCCACGTTTCCACAGTAGCCCAGAAGCTACAAAGGAATTCTAACTGGAGGAAGTTTCAGCTGGTTGCGCTTTGCATTCCTCGCTGCTACATGCCACTAAATCTTACACACTTTTCCTTACATCAAATTTCAGACAACTATTGACACCCTGTGAATCTTGGGTGTTCTGGGGCCTTTAAGTCCGGGTAGTCGGGGCTCCGGGGCGATTTCCACTCTGCCTGGTTAATAATGTGACGGTGGCTGGAGTGTCAATGCAAACTTGATTAAACTTTCACTTTCAATTAGGTGTAAATGAACACGGTCCGCCCCAATTCTTTATTTCCTTACTTTTTTAATGTGAAATAATCATATTGCATTACCTGCGCCCTATCTGAACCTCGTTTCACCTCAGTGGTGTTGCTATAGTTGTGAAAATGGAAGTAGAATAAAGAAGTAAGTCCTTTTCCCAAAAAGATGAAGTGAAATAGAGAAAGTTTTAATGTGTTGGCTCACATCCCCGTTTAATGGACTTAAAGGACGCTGCAGCAACATTTCTAAAGAGCTCTGACTGTCAGTACGAAACCGAGTGTTGAAAGAATTTCATGTGATTTTTCTGGGTCCAGTTTATTTTGCACCATAAACTGACGTTAAAGGAAAATCAAACTACAGCGTCCTGACAGATCAGTGATGTCCACACAGTGGTGGAATGTGACTAAGTACATTTATTCAAGTATAAATTTACTTGTACGTTATATGAGTATTTTATTTTCATGCTCCTTTATAATTTTACTCGTTACATTTCAGAGGGAAATATTATACTTTTAAATTTACATGTATTTGACAGCTTTAGTTACTTTACACATTAAGATTTTTGAAAAATGAATAAATAAAAATAACATAAGAACTGTTTATAAAATATGATAAAATTTACACAAGTACTGCTGCTTTGATTCAAAGAAAATTAATTGCCATTGTATTTTGATAAGTGATATGTTTCAAGTGTTTTTTTCCATTTATTTTTTTTCATGTTTTTTATGTTTTTCTACTTTTTTTTTAAGTTTTGGGGTTTTTTTTCAGGGGGTGTTCTGTTTTTATTCAATTCTGAGTTTTGGGTGTAGTTTCCTTTTTTCAAATTTTGTATTTTTTTTCGTTTTTAATAATTTGGGGGGTTTTGGTAGGTTTTGTCTTTTTATACATATATATATTTTGAGGTTCTTTTTTGGGGTTTTTTTTTTTGACATTGGGCACATTTACCTTTTATAAGTATTTTCTTGACTATACTTCCATACTTCTAACTAAGTATAATGATCAATACAAGACTTTTACTTTTACCAGAGTAGTTTCACAGGGTGGTATCAGTACTTTTACTTCAGTGGAGGAGCTGAATACTTCGTCCGCCACTGGAGTCCACATGATAGAGAAAATACGTGATGCTGTGTTTGGGTCCTCTCATCTGACAGTGAAAACTGATCTGATGCATCACAACTGATTTCATATTTCATCAGATCCTCTTGTCGAGGTGAACATCGGAGCTCAGACTAACGTCGCAGTGGTTGTGTGGTAATCTTACCGTAACACCGTATTTCAGAGCAATCCCTTGCAGGGTATCACTGTCAGTAACCCGATGCTCTATGTATTTCTCCCCCAGAGAGGCCGTGACGCTGGCTGTGCTTCCGTACGAGCGGATCTTGGTCCGGGCCAGGCTCTGGGACAGTTCGCTCTCGGACTCGGAGCCGGACCTGGACCGAGGGAAGATGGGCTGACCGAAGCGTCCTCCTCCATCCCGCATCGGCAGGACGGGCGAAAACTCCGCCATCTTCTCTTGAATAAATAAAGAGCCCGGTCACCTCCGTCTGTTTTAACGCGCCGGTTGAGTCGCTGCGGGGAAGTAAATCGCTGGTTTAGGCGGCAGGGAGGTTCCCATCCCCGGTCATGTTCACCGTGTCAGCCCTGGGGACAAGAGACATGTTTCGGAGACCACTACCTCACGGGTAGCTTTGTCATAGATCCGTTACGTTGACGTAAAAACGTCCAGAACGTCCAGGAGGAACAACAATAATACCGCTTCCGGTTACACTTTCAAAATAATTTCACCAATACGATAATCACAAACCACAATCACAAATTATTAAAGTATATGTACAAACATTTCATAGACTTTTCATAGGCTTTTCTGTGATGTCTTTTTATTTCTTTGATTTATTTTTTATTTTACCTTTTTAATTTATGTTTTATCAATTTTATTTTATTTTATTTCTGGTTTGATTGCTCTTATAGTTTCTGTTGTTGTCGTTGTTGTATATTGACATTATGCATTGTGCTGCATTATTTGTCCCTTGGTTTTAATTTTATCCTATCTCTGTCCTAGTCTCCTCTCACTTGTGTTCAGTAGGAGTATTTGGCTTTCTGTTGTATTATTATTATAATCATTATTATTATTATGAACTGCTGAAACGAAGTCTGAAACAAAACAGTTGGCAGTCACTTTCTAGAATACTAAAGAGAAATCGCACATGAACGAAACTGATTTGTATTTTTGATAAAGCAGATACATTTTACATTTATATTCCCTGGAGTATCTTGCTTTAGCCCTAAATTAGCCACAGTGGCTCAATTTAAACTCTTCTGTTTAGTCAACCCTCGAAACCCTATGGTTATAAACAAACATGTTTCCAATCACAAGGAAAAAAGAGGTGGAAAAACTGACACATTTTCTAGCGTAGGTGTGATTAGCCCAACCACCAAAATATTTTCTTAAAAGTGAAACTGAATTACCTGTCAGTTAATTAGCCTACACAATGTCAAAATGTGGTTCATGTGCAGAGCAAGTGTGAGGTGAGAAATGAGAGTTACTGTTGAAGTCACCTTTGACTTTACCGACTCAAATTTGATTACCAAATTTGACTAACTGAATGTAAATTTGATCTAAATCAAAATATACACTGAAAAAAGATTTTAAAACAGCAATTGCACCATTAGGCCTATTTGAGGCTCCATACCATAAATGAGCCCTAAGTTAAAAATCTAGTTTTAAGGGACTGCTGTTGATAATTATAAGGGGAAACAGGGCATGCCAAGAAATATGCACTGGCATTTTTATTTTTTTTTTTTAATTTATGCTCAACCTTGAATGTTTTTATTTTGTATTTATTTTAAACCCCTGGTGGGTCTGAAAGGCATGTTTTCTTTCAAAATCGCCTAAATCACAAAATTTATCCTAACCAAAAAATGTAAAAATTATTGAATTATCATTGGAATTTTTACATTTTCGACAGCTTTTTAACACATACTTTTTAAGAGAGGATTTGTATTTCGCTTAAGAAAAAATGTTGGTTTTGGCTCCTTGTGTTGGCTCCAATACTACCTATATTTGGTGTGTAAAAAATTAAAATGTGTAAGTGTTTTAATATAGTAGACCTATATATGGTGGTGGTCCATGGTGGCATAAACCAATTACTGCTCACTAACTAATAGAAAGCTGGCTCAGGAGTTTGGACTTTCAGTCTTACTGGTTGTCCCCTTTATCAGCTCACTATATGTTGTTAATTGCATTGACCTTGTAAAACAGCAGTAAAATACTCCCTTATTGAACTTCTACAATGAAAAGTCCTTAGATCAAAGACTGAGCTAGTTGTTAGTTACCTCACTTTTCTTGTGTAACTCATAATGAACTAGGACTGACTGGAGAGATCCTTTCACACTGTGTGGAAACATTCAGCAGGTCTCTGTGACCACTAACCACTGCATGTGACATCTGGAGCCAGTGCCGCTACGTGCAGGATCACTTTTCAGTGGCATCTGTGAGAGGAACATGGTTAACAGTCCCATGATCAACCATGGATAAAAATAATGCGTTCACACGGTAAAAGCTATAAAAAATTATAAGGGATTTTCCCTCGATGGGATAACAGTATCATAAAGTCTGCCAAATGAGGATGCAACTGTTTATACACCAAACAGATTTTTCCCGTATTCCCTGCAATCATATTGACATCAGTCACACAAACAAAACATTCCCCTCTATTTTTAGGATGGAAAGTTGAAGCAGTTACAGTAAAAACTATGTGAGTGGTGTAGGAAAGTGCATTTTAATATTCTGACACTCTGTCTACAGTGTATCAAATGAGGGCTTTGATCAACTTCCTTGGAGATGTTGTTTTAGTTTATTTATTCATTTCATAATCATAGTCATTTAAAGTCCATGTTCACTCCTTCAAAATTATGTTTTGACCCATATGATGTATCACCCTTTGAAACCTGAGCAACATGGGAAGAAGGCAATGAGCAGCAATATAAAATAATAATAATAATAATAATAATAATAATAATAATAATAATAATAATAATTATTATTATTATTATTATTATTATTATTTATTATTATTATTATTATTATTATTATTATTATTATTATTATTATTTATAATAATAATAATAATTCTGTAAAATAATTCAAGGTATGTGACAATGATAATTATAAATATAGTTTTTTTTTTTGTTTTTTTTTTTTAAAAAAGAATTTTTCCAAATCCAAATCACAAGCAAGGAAACCAATGTGCTCAGGGTTTGAAGGTTTAAATACTTGTGAAGACATCTGAATGCAGCACAAGAAAACTGATGTCAATCCAGGTTTTAAAGGGTTAAAGCAGAATATATGATTGCTTTTCTTTATTTTTTTTCATTTTGGCATCTACAATTTTGCAATGACAGATCAATTTTGATTTTTTTTGTAGGGTTACACAAATAAGTACACTGCGGATGTCAGTTTTTAAGTACAGTAATGGTTTTTGTGTGACACTGATGATGGCAAACATAAAAGAGTTTTTCTACAGTTCAACATGCAATAAAATCCGTATCATCTAACTTTATTTTTTTCTAAATAATGTGATGAAAACCAAAGGTTTTCTTTTGTCCTGATGAAATATCAATCTGCAACCTGCAACAAGCAGGTCAGTTAATCATTGTGGAATGGTAAATGAAAGATAAACATGAATGAACAAATCCCAGTTAAATAACCCAGTTACATGATAGCCTTTATGCGAGCTCAGACTGTACTCCTCTAATTATCAGTACTGGGCGGTAGCTTGTGGAAATTTTTTTTCCCCTTATCCCTGTTGTCTGTGCAGTCTGTACGGTTCATGATTATTTAAGTGCCTGAATGGTGCTGAATTCCCAGTGACTGTGTTTTTTTTCTTTTTGCATCACTGTGTGAGGAAAATAAAGCCATGTGATTACTTGCTCACACATGTAGAAACAAAGTGTGGGCAGTGGAAAATTAATGATGGTACAAGTAGGGCTATTATTACAAAGTCATTTTAATGTTTGTGAACTGTAGTACAATGTAATTTAATGGGAATACAAAGATGGCAGGTGCTACTTTGGGACTCATAGGATGAACCTTTCTGAAATCAAACTCGCTGTCAAACAAATACTGGGAAGCAACAAGTGTATTTATACTCTCTGAATTATTAATTTATTCAATTGGACTCATAGTCTTAGATGATCTCACTATCATGCATTTTAAATGGAAATGTGGTCATTAAACTCATGTAAGAGTACAAAGAGAGAACTAGAGGAGGGAGCTTGATGCATTAATTATACATCATGTTCTCAATGGGAGATATCACTCTTTAGATTGAACTGCAAATCAGTCCATTATTCGTGGTGTATTTGCTAGAGGAGAAGCAAACTGTTTTTTTGTGAACGCAGAGGCATCAAATATTAAACTGATGCAGTTTTTCTCAGAGAAGTTCATTATTTTTTAAGTTTTTATCTACACAGTGAACTCTCAGGATCTACTGAGGGGTCTAAGCAACAACAGGAGATGACAATAGCAGACTGACCTCTCTTTTTCTCTTAAAAAAGTAACAAAGGTTGGATGGAAAGAGGAAGGAGAAGCAACAATGCTGTTAGTCATATGTCACAACGTTGCCATGACAACTATTTCTCGAGCCGCTCCCTGATCCAACTGCACCCACAGGTCTTGGGAAAGAAGATATAATCTTTAGGGAGGCAGCAAGCCTCATCTGATGTAGCACTGGAGTTAAATTTGAGAAATGAAGTCCCACCCCGTCCTGTGGACCACCATGGGACTATAGGTAAGTTCAAATATCTATACTGCCATACCATTTAGTAGGTTAGAAAAAGATTTAGTATTTCCCAATAATTGTACTACAATGGCAGTATTGCAATAGTACCAGGATGTCCTACTTGGCTATTCTGACCAACATATCTCTGCGCAGTGGAGCGTCACAACTGAAAGCAAACAAGGAAATAACCCGGTAAAAACCAGTCGTTGTTTTTTGTTATATTTTCCAAATCCACCAATTTCCTGCAACACTTCTTGCCAAGTTGCTCATTGCCTTTTTTCCTCATATTTCAAAAGAAAGCAAACCAATTTGCTCATGGTTTCAGGTTTCAAGTACTTATAAAGGCATCTGAACACAGCTCAAGAAAAGTGATATTGATCCAGTTTTGAAAGGGTTAAAGTCAGAGTGCATCTTTGTTGCTCTATATTTTTCCATTCTGGCATCTACAGTTATCTGTGCCATTTTATGTGAAATCAATTTTGATTTTTTTAGTTGTATGGTTACACATATAATCACATTGCAAATGTCAGTTTTTCAGTACATTGTTTTAACTGTACAACACTGATGGTAACAAACTGTGCTGAAAAATACCAGGATGTTGCAAGCCTGCATGCTTTTTTGGCTATTTTTGACCCACAATCCCCTGCACAGTGGAAGATACATCAAATCAACTTAGCCACAGACAGATGACACCTCACTGACAACTCATAGACAGCTGACAGAGGCTGCAATGCGCATAATCAATGAAACAATCACAAACAATATACAATGCATGGATTTTAAACCACATACATTGCAAAATAACAGCAAAGCTCTGCAGGTCGACCACTGTCTCTGGTGAGCTTGGTGAATTGCATTTTATTATATCTCAAAGGTAATTCTGAGTGCATGGATGGTGTGATATATGGAGGAGCAGACAGTTAGGAGCTGAAAGGTGTGGTTCAAAAAAGGAGTTTATTAATGACTGGGGAAAATAACAGCGAAGTAAAAAAAAAAAAAACTTGAGACAGAGAGATGTAAGACAAGCTTTAATCTTCACTGAGAGCCTTGTTTTCCTCCTTGGGACCTGCTGTCTCTATGGTGTTCCTCTCTCTTACTGCTCCTGCTCTCCTCTTCATGCAGCAGGTCCTGATTGATGATTACCCTCAGCTGGACTCCCTCCTGCCTTTTGTGAGCTGGCAGTGAAAATTCTCCTGATTGGTTATCATTCCCAGCTGGTGTCGTTTCCACGCTGTTCTCCAGCTCCCTCTGCTGAAGGTCAGGCAACAGTGTTGGGGGGAGAAACCACAGCCGATAATGAGGCACAGGGCACAGATGTACAAAACGGCTCCACCACCTCTCCTACACAGGAGCAAGAAACACAGACTTTGTGGTGGTTTTCTCCTTTATGGTTGTGTTTTGCTCCATTTTTTGTAAATATTTTCTGTCTCTTTTTAGTTCTTTTGAATCTCTTTGTGGTCATTTTATGTTAACTCTTAGGAGCCCTTGGACACAAAAGGAGTCCAGTTTTAAAACTAAATATAAACAAATTAATAATGAAATGTATTTTTTCTTGTCTGCTGTCAGCATCGTTGTTATCCAAAAGTCTGCAGCACTTTCCAAACCTCTCTTCTAATAGCACCTGTCCTGCATGTTTTAGATGTCTAGACACAGCTGATTCAAATCATCAACTAGTTTTGAACTCCTGAAGCAACTTGATGAC
This sequence comes from Plectropomus leopardus, assembly GCF_008729295.1. Lineage (NCBI taxonomy): Eukaryota > Metazoa > Chordata > Actinopteri > Perciformes > Serranidae > Plectropomus > Plectropomus leopardus. Next base: position 10,750,947 of record NC_056463.1, read on the forward strand.
GAATGATTTAATTCAGCTGTGTTGCAGCACGGAGAGATCTAAAATATGAAGGACAAGTGGTACTAGAGGAGAGGTTTGGAAACTGCTGTTTTATACCAATAGATAATGAATCAATCAGTTTCTTTGTGACCCCTACTGGATATTCTTTGGCATTGCTTCTGTGCCATGTCCTTAATGTTTTTAAACACCAGATGGTGCCATTTAATCACCAGCCAATCCTGCAACTCTTGAAACATGCCTCTGTCAGAATGTAATGCTTCACAATGAGCCCATTTACTTTAATTTTTTATGCATTTAAGCGTGTATATACACTTTAGAAAAATGGGAGCTTCTTTGTTTAAATAAATTGGTTACTTTGATATGTTTTGGTCAAATGAAAATTCCTTTGGAGAGTAGTCTACCCCAAAATTATTAACAAGTAGAGCCATTATAAAAGACTTATGAGCAACCATGATTTGAGTAATAACATTACAAACGTTTTAAGATGGATTATCAAGAAAATGCCAGAGGGATACACTCCATATAATGGAAAGCAGTGGTTTAGTGGTCAAATTAATTCTTCAAATTGTTAACTTTTTATTACATTCAAGGTCATGGAGAAGATTTCAAGAGCCAGCCATGGTTTTACATCGCTCACGTTAAAAAAAAAAATTCCACTCTGAACAAAAGTTTGCACCAGAAGTTTTATTTGGCAGAATGAGTTTGACATCATGAGGTTGAGATGGTTTACTATTTTTAACACAAAGGGGAAGGAAATGTAAAACTACACTGTTGCTTTGGCTGCTTTGTAATAACTGTTGAAGTTTAGGGCACGATGCATTTTTTTGTCATTAGGTCTATTCATGGCTCATTATATACATCTTCCAAACCACAATCACTTCTCATCTAAACAGTCTGTCTGCTTTTCTTAATGACCAACTGTACACTCCGCCAAACAGCTGCATAGGTTCAGGCTTATAGAAGGATCAGATCAAACACACACACTCACAGATGCTGCTTATTTCTTCCCAAGCTGTTTTCATATGGGGTGATTACATAACACGGTCAGATATGCATTGCAAGTGAAAATGTCTGCGGTGAAAATGTTCCATTGGTAGCAGCAGTGTGATGCTTGTTACCCCCTACCTTAGGGCAACCCTTGGGCAAACAATACTCCCCCACTGACCCAAAATAACCACAGCAGACACCTTTAATACTGTCAAATCCATGGGATTTATTATTCAAACAATAAAAATCCCAGGTTGAGAGGTAGCAAGACCAGCAGTCCCCACACCAGAAGTCTCTCTCCTCTGCTGCTGGCACAGGAGCTCCTCAAAAACTCCTTCCCAGGTACACTTCACTGAGTGACACACCACGATAGGAAACGAAACGCACCTGAGCAGAACTACGGCAGAGACGAGATGATAGGAGGCCAGGAGCCAATTGTAGCAGCCCTACACAATTCTAGGATCTTGGGATGTTTCTACGATTTTAGGACATTTTAGGATTTCAGGACATTTCTAAGATTCCAGGACATTTCTAGGATTTTAGGACATTATGGACTTTGCTAGGATCTCTGTCGGCGGGGTACAGGGGACCCTTCACTGGCACTTTTTTGATAAACAAGCTCTATTTTGATGCTGTTTTATGCACTCTGGCACTTTGTGTTAAAAGTAGGCCAACAAAAACAGTTTCATAAACTACAAAAACATTTTTTTATTGTAAATTAGAAAATGGTTGGGGGGCCACCCAGCACTCAATCAGGGGCCAGATTTGGCCTGCAGGTTGAAAGTTGTGTATCACTGCTATGAGCTATGGTTCACAATAGGAATGTTATAACAATCACATTGTCGTCCTATAAAGGCAAACACAATGTATGAATTAAAGACAGAGTTGCAAGTAAAATGCCTCCCAGTAAGAATATTACACAAAAACCATAGCTACTGAGTCTTTTGATGCACATTTTAGCAACAGATTTATTAGAATTGTCTATGTCACATTCAGCCTATAGTATTCCAGTAATTATCTCAATTGGTGCAGCCGATCCCAGCTGACACTATCTGACACAAATTTTCACCCTAGATTCATTTTAAGAGGCAATACGTACTGTGTAATAAGTTAAAGCCTAACAGAAGATTGTTTCTGATAATTTCATGTAGGATCAACAATGCTTATTGCCAAATGCTTGCTCACCCTGCAGTAAATCCTGTCTTTACCCTCAGCTAAGCACTGATACATGGACAGAGATCTTGTGTAAAGTGGCAGTGAAGCAGTCCTTCTCTCAGTACATTTCAACCCCTTTAGCTGATTACTATCCTTCATCTTATTTCAGCACCCTCATCTCTTTCCAAAGTTTCTGTGTTACATACACAGTATCTTGTTACAGTGCGCATATTGTGTGAACCGAGAGAGTGCATGAAATTCAATCTCCATTATTGTGTAACACAGTGTAGTAAAAAGGAGATGGGCTCTTCCTGATCTTTATAATCAAGGGTATGGTAAGGTTTTAGAGTACAGTGTGTGTTTTGTGTGTGTCAGTGTGTGCATTTGAGTGTGAGAGGGTGAGACAATCAGACAGATTGACAGACTGAAAGTGGGACAGATTTTAGTTTCACATGTGTATATGAAGTCTGTCTTTCCAGTTGACCATGGTATTTTACAGTCCACTGCTTGGCCTGGAAGTTACTTGACATCCTCTATGATCTAAAGAGTTCACTACAAACACATTTACATTTTGCCTAAAACAGTTTTTTACATTATCACACTTAACATTTATTTAATATAACAATGTTATGTTTATGTTTAATAACTTAATTAGGCTATAATATCATATGGATCTACAAAGACATTTTACAAATATATACAACAAATATATATGTACAATTTTCTCCCAAAACTGTATATGATTAATATCTTCATTATTTTTTGTCAAATTTTACAATTATAAATAGCACTGAAATACCATTTTTAAAAAATCAGATCAAGATACATAACCAAATTTATCAGCTTTAGTATATGACTAAATTGATAAACCCCTATTTTATTTTATTTTATTTTATTTTATTTTTTTTTATTTTATTTTATTTTTTATTTTATTTTATTTTATTTTATTATTTTATTTTAATTTCCTTCTCTTTCTTATCTCTACTCTGATTGGTTCTTCTAGACACAAAGAGGCAGGTTCTTCTACATGATTGGTTCACGCCCGGAAGACTCTCCGTCTATTGGCTCAATCAGACGTCGCTCAGAGAACGCGCTAGCTCTCCCTTCCTGTGTTACCGCCCTTGGTCTGGGAGTGGGAACTCAACCACTGAAGACATCGCATTCATTGGAAAGACTGACATTATTTGGGCATTCCTTAGTTAGGTCCCACTAGCCTCAGGTAAGGAAATTGATAGCTCTGGGGTTTTTTGAATTAGTAACATAACGAACTCGCCAGTCGTACTGTTTTACAGGCTGTCACTTCTGCTGGTTTAGCTTAACGGCTAGCAACTTGAGTCAACTGTTAGCGTGTTAGCTTCTACATGTCATCGGGTTATTTCGCATGGTGTCACCGCATCCGACAAATGTAGCTAAGTTACCAAAGCAAGTGTACCGTAAACGGCTTGACTTGACTATAACTATTTACAGCTCACGTGCGTTATCTTTTAACAGGCGATGATAATTACGATCAACGTGTTTACTGTCAGCGTGATCATCATAAACATGTCAGGAGCGAGTTAGCTAACGCCGATCAGTAGACACAAGAGATGGATGTAACTATTTCATTTAGGGCAGCTGAGTTACCACCAAAGAAACAAACTGTCGTGATGTATATAATAGAAGAGCGGTATGATATGTCATTTTAAGGAAGTGCTAATTATCCCCTTATGGTTCTTGGATCAGTTCAAAGTTCTTATTTTATTGTGTATGACTGTTGCTAATTGTATTTACAATGTAGGATTAATTTAATCTCCGTTGCCCATCCCTGTCAGCCTGACAAAGCATTTTTCAGACATACATCTACGCTGGCAGTGTTGGCTAAAAATAACAGTTTCATTGTTTTTAGGTGCATACTTTTTAGTGGGTGACTCACATCAGTGTGGAGGGTAAGGATGTGGTTTTAGCAGTAGTTTTACTTGTTTGATAGGTGCGAGGTCATTGTACCAGTGTCACTGAGTCTACTGATACACTCCTTGTTCAATCTGAGGGTGTATGTGTGTGTCACAAAGGTATTTTGACCAGCGGGGCCCAATGGAGAATGAAGGGTGTGGTCCAAGTTTTAAGAGGACGTCTGCTTATAGCTTGAAGGCAGGTGACCCCTGCTGAAGGCGTGGAGCAGGTAACTAATGGGACATAATGTGGATGATGACTGCTGACATGGCATTTAGGTTTTACTGCCTGCTGTATCACCCTCTGCAGTGCAGTATTACAGATAAACAGGCTCCTCAGATAGGATTTGTTTACCCTGCATACCTTTCACTGGAGGGTGAAACCTGGCTGTGAGTGCTTAGTTTCGCTCTTAGTGTAAAGCAGTCACAGTGGTGATTAGTAACTTTTACTAAGGCGTGAAAGGGGCAGCCTTTTTTGTACCTGCATTATCCAGCCCTTGCAAGTGGAGCAGAAAGGCAGGGGACTCCTTGTCAGTTGTCCTCATTATATAATAATGGAGTGTGTGTCTGGAGTGTGCGGTTAGAACAGGGGTGTATACAAATCATGTGTGTTTGTTTGAGAAACACCCCACTTCCTGTCTGGCCCTTGCCAGGTCTGTGCAAGAGTTGGGAGGGACAGAATGTGCTTTATAATTTTGTTTTTTATTTTGACACTTGGTTTTATTGAAAATAATTTATAGATAATACAGCTTTACTCCACTGATACCTATAGCTCCTCATTGTTTGCTTATATATTGCAGTGCTCTGTCTCCTCCCATATGTTTTCTATCATTCCTGACACTTCCAGGCACCTTAGGAGGCATAAAACGGATAACTGAGTAACATCAGGGTGGAGAGACAGAAGAGTAGAGAATAAAACTGTAGAGGAGTAGGTGGTAGGAGGAAGTGCAGACTCTTTTCCCATGGGTAGTCGAGCTGGGTCATTCTAACTATAGTCTTTTTGTGTTTTGTTGGGGCGGTGCTCTATAATAATGTAATACCCAGTCAGTGCTTCCTGTTCATGAGCTGCAAGTTACTATTCCTCCAGGTTGTTCCTATGAGATTTTAAATAGTGCGGGAGTTATATATCTACACATTATATGTTTTTTTGTTTTAGCTGCTAAGGGTTATATAATATGATACAGAGACATCTGGGATGGAGTCTGATATCAAACTACATACTTAATGACTCAGTTAATTGTCTGCCAGCATCACTATTTGAAAGAAGATGCAGCCATTTGACCTGAAACAAGTTCAGACATTTCACTTTCATGTTTTATGTCCTGAGTATGAACTGTTGCCTTTGGGGAGATGCAACAGAGCCAGCAAATTTAAGAGTAACAGCTTGAAGTTGTCCTTCCTCCCCACTTACATTTAACTAATAAACAACCAACCAGCTATGTTCCCACGGTGATATCGTCTCTTAGAGGTAGGGAGGAGGCCTCATCAGCTGCGGAAAATTCTGAAACCAGATATTATGATGCTCCATTTGAATGGAGTGGCGTGCAGCAGTTATTTTGAACGTTAGGGTGGCATCTCAGCACGCTTAACCACCAACTCAGTCAGATACACTGTACTCAGCTTCACTACACCACAGACTGTGTGGGTTATAGCCGCTGCAGGAGTGTGAGCTCTGTGCCAGGGACACTTGTGAGAGTTTGCCCGGCCGCACACACAGTGATAGTATTTACTGTTAGCATCACATGGCTAAAATTATGGTTATTAAGGGGTTTAACAACAGTCTAGTCCTTTGGATGTCACTGGGAATTTGTTGGGCCCATTTAACGACTGTTTTGGACTGTTTTTGTCAGTCGCTGCTGCTGTAGCTTGTGCTAACCAGGCAGACGTTGAACTGACTGCTTGCTGGAGGTGAGCTCCGGGGACGAGAGCAACAGAAAGTTTGCTGACCTGTCGGGGAGTCGCGACGGTCTCGGATCAGACGCTCGGTGCAAAAAGGATAGAATGCAGGAATCGTTTGACCGGTGACGTTTCGATACTACTTGGCACTTGAGTATTTTGCTTAATACTCTAAAGGTATAGTGCACCAATAAACATCCTGAATATGCACACTCTTAAGAATAAAATATGTATTTCTTTGGTCTTTTATGCACACATACTGCAGATTTTTTTCTATGAAGGCTTGGTTCAACTTTGTAAATTATAGCTTTTGCTAAAATATTCTGTCACTTGAACTTTATCACTAAACATGTGGCCTTTCAGGGAAACTTAAACTGTTATAGTTGTGGCTTTGACCTTGTTCAGTCCTCAATGTTTATTTGGCTCAACAGTAGCCTGAGTGTAGAGGTCAGTGTAGTAAAGTGTAAGGTGAGCCTAGAGTGCAGACAGGTTTGCAGTATTATTGGCTCCGAGCCATCTGTTGTTGTCTTCAAGGATTAGCCGAGGGGAGAAGGAGAAAGGTATCAATCAGACCGGACTAATGGATCCTCTCAGTGTCTCCACTTCAGGCTTGAGCCCACCCATTGCCATCATTAGCCCTGTCTGCATGCTCCATTAGTCTTCTGTCTGCACGCTCAAAAGTAGTGGACCTCACTGCAAACAGTGGCTGTTGAGTTATACGTCAGTGAAGTAGAAAGTGTTTTTGAGAAAGTGGGATAATAAGTTAAATGGTGTTAATTTGAGCTGCTTGTCATAAGAGCATTATGTGTGTGTGTGTGTGTGTGTGTGTATGCGTGTGTGTGTCCATGTGTGTGACTTAGGGCTTATCTCAGGCTGGCTTCTCCACTTTATCCAGATCTTGGCCAGAAATGTCATATCATCATTGTATTTGGCTCATTATTAGAATTAGTCTGGGTGTTTATAGTAAATTAGGACCAAGAAAGTCATAAATCAAACTTCACATGATGCAAGACCAATATTTTTATATGTTGTCACTGGCTAGCAGAGATCTGAGTGGTGTGTAAGGAAATGAAAAGAGTTAGGCTGAGTTTTGAGGGCTTTTTGGCAGAATGCTTCAAAGTCTTCATTTTCACATAATCACAGTAAAGCCTCCTTGCGTCTTTGTGTCGTCTCTGTTGATTATGAAAGATGAACAAAACTCCCCTTTCCAAAAACACGCGAGCAAGGGCATGTCATGACGTCATGAGAAACAAACCCTGGCGCTGTTCCACAAACAGCACAGAGGACCGCTGTTGCGGACACAACAGGCAAAGCGATTTTCATATGATTTGGTTCATGGGATAATTTTAATTTGTCAGATATTATGCTCAGGCTTAAACTTCATTGCATGCGTGTTGGTTCTCCAGTTTAGTGCTGTATTCATCGGCATTCATAAATATTGCTTTCACCTCTAAGTATATTTTTTTAGGATTTTCCTAAGCCTGTAAAAGACAGTTTTATTCACATTATTTATTATTAATTTGTGCCATATTTTAATGCCCATTTATTTTGTTTCACCACCTTGCTTGTCTAACACCATTAGCTTAGCTTCATTACAGCTTGAGTGGTTGATCTCCTTCCTCACAGTTAGCTGAGATAATATCCTGCAGTAGCTGAGCGCCAGTCATTACTCTACTGACACTGTTTTCCAGGATCAGATCTAACTACTGTACACAACATAAATATTGTGACATTATTATTGTAGCTCATAATATTAATGTGCTTTCATTAAAGTAATCAGTTCTGACATTTTAGCCCAGCTTCATCTGCTGGCTCTCAGGCTTGTAAATGCCCCTCTAGTAGTCATTTCAGAGATAAATCTGTGCACTACTGGTTGTAGTGGTTTAATGGAGGAGTTGAGGAGAAGTATTAATCCAGGACAGAGCCTGGGTTGTAGAGAAACAAGGCCCAGACTGTGTCAGACTCTCAGGGAATTCCTCCGAACTGGTGAAATCACTCAGGCAGCTCCGAGGAAATGACACCTAATGTTTAAAGAATCCTAAAGCAGAGTTGAATAACGGGGTGTTTTTGCTGCTGTCAGTGGGTTCAGAGACGGTGCTGTGTTTCACAACTGACATGAATCAGTGAGACTGATGTAATAATACAGCAAGTAAGTATTTGTTGTGCTAAGTCAGTTTTTTTTTAACGAAAGCGTGAGCAAGTCATTTGGGAAAGTTTAAGTTTATGTGTATGTACAGTTAAAGCGAGTGGTTAGGACTAAGGCCATCTGTGGAGTCCTGCAGGGAATCTGGAAATCATGAGGTCATTTAGTGTTCGGCCTGTGGCGTGGGAGAGGGAACTAAAGGCTTGAGCCTCTTCCTTTAGTTTGACAGGCTACACATTCACTCCCTAGCTCATTCACTTATCTGAGCTTGATTTAATCTGAGCTAACAGTTTTGTTTTGATCTAATAGGCTACATGTACTTAGCATTTACTCCAGAATTTCCTGCCGCTGTTACAAGTACGTTTTACACAGAGATCACACTATAGGGCTGCTGCAAAGTCCCTTGTTCATGCTGCCTTTGTATTTTTACACAGAGCCAAACAACGGCGGCACCATGGCGCTCCAGTGTGTGATTCTGAATAGCATCGCTGTTTTTCTTTTTTGAGTTAGCCGCTAACTGCTATCAGCTGCATTTTAAATCTCCATCAGTGGCTCACACACCGTCAAACATCTTACCTGTCCCACCCCTAATCCCGTTCTGCCGGCTGTCCCTTTTACAAAAGCTGCTTTTACACAGAGATCGGGCTATATGGCTCCAACAAAGTCCCCTCTTTAAACTGCCCCTGCACTTTTACACTGAACAATTGATGATGGCATCATTCGGCTCCAGTGTGTGATTTTCCACTGCATCACGGCGCGCGTGACGTTCAACACAACAGCATCTGCCTCTAGCGTAACATATAACTTATGCGTCGATAGAACTTTCCAAACAAAAAAGACATAACATGTCAATCACGATCATTTACTGTCTCTGTTATATGGTGGCTGATCTCGTCCTCTGCTCGGAGGGTGAGGTGTGGAGGTGTGGTGGGTCGCACACAAAAACACGTCATCAAAACGTCACACCTGTGCTGCTCATGGTCACGGCTTTACGTTTTAAACAGATCTCATTACGGCGCTGTTACTACCTCCGAATCCGACTCAGAGACAAGACCACTCCGTCAGCCCTCTCCATGATTGGATGTTATATACAGAATGGCAAGGCATCATAACGGTGTGATATTCCCTCCTTGAACAGGCAGTTTAAATGCGCCTATAGACATCTTTCAGCACTGTTATTATCTCCCTTGCTGGCTCAAAGACGAGATAACTCTGTCCCCCAATTCTTTGATTGTACCTTTTCTACAGAACGGCATGATGGTGCCATACTCCATCCTTGAACATGCAGTGTAAAGGGGCTACAGTTTGCTTTATTTCAGGCTCCTTAGTCCCAAGAACAACACTTTCGAAACCTCTCCGAGAGCACCAGCTGTCCTGCGTGTTTTATGCTGCAATTCCAGACAACTCGGAAGCCGAGATATTCTGACCTCCTTCTTTAAAAACTACCGTGGAACGCCACTCAGAGTCGGAGTTCCTATTGGTAAACTAGGCGCACATTGTAAATGACTAAAATACATTAGTGTAGCTATTAGCACATAGGCTAGTGAATGACATGTTTTGATATGTTTCCAAGTATAAAAATGCAGTTAAATAATATTTATAATTATTTACAATATTACCTTAGGCATAGTTTTTCCTCTGTTTCGCTCATATGTGCAGGAGGCAGCCCTGCTGACGGTACAATTGTCCATGGACTAGCCACAGAAACACCAGTTTGTCTCTGCCTGTCATGTTTTTTCTTCACATCTGGTGTTGTGCACCTAGAACGCTTGGAAGTGGGAAGTCGAAAATTTCATCTGCGAAATTCCGATCTCCGACTTTGAATGGAACGCAGCACTAAATCTTTCCCTGTTTCAACACAGCTGATTCAAATGATCAACCTTTATGAACTCGTGAAGCTGCTTGATGCCTGATCATTTGATCATGTAATTCATTTGTGTTGCAGCAGGGAGAGATGCAGGATAAGTGGTACTCGAGGAAAGCTTTGGAAAACACTGTTCTAGAGGAAAGAAGTATATATGCATTTTCTAGTAGAATACGGTTATTTTGCATCTCCTTCTTAGTTGTAAATGTTTTTTAAGTTGCACAGACTTGATTGTCTTATCTAGTTGTCCTCATAGAAGTGGTCAGATGACTTGTCAGAGCTTGAGAAAGTCCTTCCTTTGTTCCAGCTGTGTGTATTTGTTGCATCATTGCTGGGCGTCATTATCCAGCCCAGCTGTGATCAGCTATTGTTTCACAGGGATGAGTTGTTTATTTCAGTTGAGATATAATTACATTAGGTTGTTTATTCGATTGAATTCAAATGTATTCAATGTCCCATGATCCTGAGTGTTAACTGTGTGTGTTTGTCTTCAGGTAGTCTCTCCCTGGTCTGCAGCAGTGAGCCTGAGAGGAAACATTGTGGCTGTGGTCTGCTGTTCAGTGTTGCTTAGCAAGCTATAGCTGGCACCATGGCGTTGCCGTTCAAGAAGGACCTGGACAAGTACAAGGATCTCGATGAAGATGAAATCCTCAACAAACTGTCGGCAGAGGAGCTCAAACAGCTGGAGACAGCCCTCGAGGAGATGGACCCCGAGGTCAGTGAGGGTTGGAGGAGCTCCAGGGCTCTCTGGTGGGAGGGAGTTTGGTGGCAAAGGGATTAATTGGGAAGTTGCCAATTTAAAAATAAAGAGGTCTTTATGCACTTCTAAAAGCTCTTTTCAGCCATTGTTCATTTTCTCAAATCAAGGACATGACTGTAATCTTAGCCATGCCCCAGTTTTCACAAAAACATCACCTAGTTTTACCTGGTACCAACAAGTTAATGCCTCCTGGTTGGACTTGGTTGGAGGCAGATTAAGATTTAAAAATAGAACATACCACGTCATCACAGTTTAACTTCCTTGGAAGCAGTAAACGTCACAAATTCATATCCAAAGGTGGATTTTTCCTTTGCACATGCTCACCACACCTCCCAGTCCCCAGCCTGCTTGGTTGGAAAAATAATTTAAAGGGAAGTCTCAGCTGCAGCGGCTCCATCAGCAGGCTGCCAAGTGTTTGTGTGTTTATTTGTGAGTAGAGCTAGAGAGAGTATAATGAAATCCCCTCCAGGCGACCGGGCGTTTTATTTAGATTCCATCCAAACCGAGTGAGATAAATCAACCCACATGGTGAGCACTCAAAAGCCCACAGGAAACAGTCAGCAACGGTGGGAAAATATTAATTTCTGAATCTCATGTCATTAGTACACAAAGTAGAATTTGGCATGTTCACAAAAAGAAGCGCTGCGTTTAGTTTCAACACACGCAGGCTGGCTAGACAAACTTTTATACATTTTCACACATCCCATTTTACCTCCTCCAAGATTTCACCTACAACAAATGGTCCACAGTTGGTTACTTTTTTTTTAGGTTAGGTCTTTGTAACCATGAGGTTTTGGTTCTCAAGTTCAACAAGTTCATAGTATATTAACATCCTGTTTTGAGGAACTTGTAATTCATGTCTTTTTCCCATGTGACTCTGGCATCTGGCATTGATGCCAACTACCACACAGACTACAGATGTAAGGAATATGCTGGCTTTTGCTTGCAGCATTTTCACAGAAGTTTAGAGAAGACGGGCAGATGATAGATAACATCACAAACTGACTTTGGGACACATTCGACAGCAAAGTGGCCGTGCAATGAAACTTTTTAACCCGTATATTATGATTATCATTATTATAAAAACACATCATAGTAAAAATCACAATACATACAATGATTAACAAACATGCACAGTACAAATGACAATGACAGACATGGTTTCAGTGCAAAGGGTGTTAACCAATTTAACAAAGTTACTGCATTTGATATGAAAGGCTTTTTGTAAATGTTCGTGTTTGCTGCTGCAGCACTGTAGCATTTTTCCGAGGGCAGTTCTATGAATTCGTGAAAAAAAGAGGATGAACAGGATCGGCCACAATTTGTAGGGCTTTTTTTTGTGCTTCCTGCGCTTTACATATACATCTCAGTTCTTTCTGCTCTCTCCTAATATTTTTATTGGCTGTGTTTGTAATTCTGGACAGTCTGTATTTGTTCTTAACCTTCAGGTGCCCATACCATGCATATTCATTTAAAAGTGCTGCAGAGTTGGGTTTTTTTTGTATGTGTTGGCTGTAAAACTCAAAATCCGACCAAAAAGGTTTCTAAATATTGAACTCCTCTACTGCCTCAACAGGCTGATCATTAATCAAAGCAGGTGGGAAAAGAAAGACAGACATTGTGTTGACTTACAATAACCATTTAGAGCTTAAAAAAACTATTTTCTGTAGCATATACATTTTCACTTTTTGGTCTAAAATGAGTGTGTTGGACAAGCCCACCAACCCCCTCCACACCCTGCAGGCGTTTTGGTAGAGCACCTTTAGCCACAAGTCGATTCCATCAAGATGCAGGACTGAATGCTGCAGAAAACATTTCCTGCCATTAGATTTTTTTAATGCTCTTAAATAACCATTGTTTTTAACTACTGCACTTTTGCACACTGAAATTTTATACACCTCATAGTATTTATATATTGAAAAATTTTAGAAGTTAGTATTTTTTTAGTATTATTTTTAAGATTTTTTATTTTATGCGCTTTTATGTTATGTGTGGTTGTGTGTGGTTAGCTGTGAATAAATTGCTGTAACAAATGTAAGTTCCTGTGAAGGATTGATAAAGTGTCTTTCTATATATCTATCAGTTGACAGGTTTAATGTCTCTCCCTGTCTCCTCTCTTCAGAATGCTCTCCTACCAGCGGGTTTACGTCAGAAAGACCAGACAACAAAGCAAGCAACAGGAACATTCAACAGGGAAAGCCTTCTCAAATACCTGGAGAAGGAAGCCATGGAGTACAAGGACAGAGAGGATGTAGTGCCCTACACCGGGGAGAAAAAAGGTGCGTGTGTTTATTTACAGCAACAAGAGTCATTCCAATATGAATATTCACTGTTTTAAAACCTTCTCATGACTAAAAATCAGAACAGTGAACAGTCTGTGGTGCACATCAGAATCCAAAGGTTTAAGTTTTTGAGTTTTTACCATTGCATTTTTAATCATAGTGTTGCTCTTTTACCTGTAAATAAACCTCAGTCCTTAGAAGTTAAGATTCAGATTAATGCAGACAGTGTTACAAAGGGCCAAATACCATACCAGTCAAGTGCTGTCTTTGAAATAACCAACCAAACAGATTCCAGTAGTGTTAGATAGTGCACCATGCCTGGCTGTCATCTTTAACATCATTAGTGTGGTGCCATCGCATGCATGTAATATATTTCTCATGGGATGGAGAACAGAGGTGTGTTTGTATGTGCTCCTGTCAGCAGTACAGACACACAGCAGTAATTACTGTTCTGCTGTCTTAGGCAGGTATTATTAATGCATGTCTGCTCTTATGCAACACATAACAGTGTGGGGGAGGTGTGTTTGTACCAGGGGATAGGAGGAAGGGAGTGTCAGAGGAGGAGGCAAGGTTAGGATGAAATGTCTCGAATCCATCTGTTAATTGATGTTAGTTCAGCTCTGTTTTTATTAAATTATATCTGTACACAGCACATTTGATTTAAAAGATTAGCGTATTCAGATGTATTCATGGTTTATTTTTCATTCATTTTCTTAAAAATTGCAGCTATCTTATGTGAATGTGTACATGGCCAAACAAAGCAGAAAAAGGTCACATGCTGGAATAATAAGGGACAGCATCCTACTGATCACAAATTCGTAGCTTTTAATTCTGCAAACAGACTATCGTTTCAACACTGCCGTTTCTTCATCCGTCTGACTGTTTCAAAGGCTGCATGCTATTTAAAGGAACATGACTCTGCTGTTGTGAACACACTCTGAAGTGGATAGAGAACAAAAAATGCAGGGTTGTTTGTATGTATGCCGGTAATGGGAGAGACACATCGCATGTATATGATATCGGGGAATGCGTAGGGGTGTAACAGTCAATCGAGCTGCTTCGATATATCAATTAAATGAGCAACGATTACGTATCATTGATGCAAAGTGAAAACATCAATCCATATCATCCTCTGTCAGGTGCACTTTTATTTTGAAATTCTGTGTCTCCATCACACAGCGTCAGGCAGATGATGGCGAGCAGCCAAGACAAAGACTATGAGGATAACGTTGTTGACTCAGGAGTAATTCATCAGTGTGGAAATGTTTTGTTTTTGTTATCAGCTGAGGCACAACTGCATATTGAAGTTTTGATATCTTTTTTTTCTTCAGTTTGGATATGTTTGAAAATTAAATGTAAGTGCCCTGACACACCAAACTGACAGTTAGCCGTCGGGTCAGTGTCTGGCTGCCGGTGAGCGTCTGTCGTCTTTGTTTTTGCAGTTTGTTCTGCACCATTGGCAGGACAAGACTGAGGCTCAGGCTGAGGTTTTCCTCTGACAAGATGATGCAAATCTGAGCCTAAAACCCTATTTGAATGGGAGTGATTTCCCAACTAGTTGACCTAGATAGTGTTTATTTGGTTTTTGTTTGCTTGCTGATTGATTGTCAGTCAACAAATGTCTTGGGGGATGACTGGTTAGAGATGTATATTGTGAGTGGAATTTGTCTCATCTCATAACTATACAATAAAGTCCTAATGCCATAAAAATAATCTTTCATATTACAGCAGTTGAATGTGGTTGTATGTGATACTCACAGTTATATAATCTGGAGCTTTAGCAGGCTTGTAGTATTGGCACTGAAGGAGTGAGGAGACACAAGGCCTTGAATGTGGGATGCACCGTCATTACAACAGTCTGATATCATGGATTGTTTACCCAAGGGGAAATAAAACTGTCAGAGAATTCTTCACTTTTTTCACAACACAGTTGATGTTTGTGGCAGATTTTTTTCTCTCATGAATAAACACAACTCACCGCTGATCCAGATGGATTAATGTTGCTGTAAAGAGCGGAAATAACCTGATCTCCCCGAGAGAAACCAGTTCTGTCCAAACAGGTTTTAAGACATTCTTGTGGTAATCTCAGTCACTTTGTAGAAGAGGGAAAAAAGGGGATGCTGTATGTGACGGCATGACAGAAAAGTGAGAAAAAAAGTAGAAACATTACTGGGTAGAAATTCTTGTCCGGAGGAATTCCTTTTGTTAAGATCTCCAGAGATCTGAATGCTGCTCCCTCACTGGAGAGTAAATACGGAGCTGACATCTTCTTCCTGACCCAACCCTGGCCTGTTAGACATTATACTCCCGCTGTGTGTGAATGTGTGTGTGAATGTGTGTGTGAATGTGTGTGTGTGTGTGTGTGTGTGTGTGTGTGCACTCCCTATGACAGCATGGAAAACTCAAACCACTGCGGTGCTTCTCTGGAATGCAGCTGATTCTCTTCCCCTTGTTAAACTCACCCCCCGCTGATAAATAATGTGGTCATGAGTGCGTGTGCGTCTCCTTTCAATAACGCACATAATTTTGGAGGAAAACAACATGCTTAAGTGCCATGGCAACCATTGCAGACTTTTAACCCCTTAAATGTTACTCTTTTGGGTCAGGTCTTTTATATTATTTTTAAACAATTGTTTTTTTTACTTCTTTTTTTCCTTGGTTTTCTTCAAAGTTTAGAAACATTATAAATATTAAGAAGTTCTGGACAGATGGTTGTTGAAGCTGTAAAATCTAATTGAGCTTTAAAATGGGCACAGGTGATTTAACCATCGTGTGTCGGTGCAAATCAATGTTTATTTCTTGTTACACTGACTGGAGCATTCAAGGCATGCCTCTGTTGAAGTCTGTTAAACATCATGTTTGTTGAGGTCACAGTGGAGGGCGTGGCTGTTGAACAAATGAAAACATACAAACACACAGCAGCTCTGTAATACACCTCCAGTGTTCAGTGTTTCGTATGAATTACTTTCACATTTGAAGTATTCCCCTTTAAGCAGCCTCTGCCTCTGATGTTGTTATGAAGCATTTTTACCTCAGCAGATTTTTTTTTTGTCTCCAAAAAATGAAAAATAAGATCTGAATTGGAATAACCTTGGAATTTCCCTTTAAGTTTCAGACAATTACCGTGTGTTTAAAAGGAGAAAACTAATAATTTTACAGTATTGCTATCAGTTTGTACAACACCAGGATGATGTATTTTGTGTCTCATTTTTACATTACATAAAAGGGAGTGATGAATGACTCGTCACGTCGAATTAAAATAGGCTTCAGGCATTGCTTGAATGATTAATGCAATCTGTTGCTTTGACTGGAAAAAATCTGCCTGATTGTCCAGTTACACACGAGACTGTGTTACTGACGTGCCTATTTTTCCACTTGTACTATGATGTGCTTTCCCCCTTTAGTCCATGTCATATGCTGCTGTCGGATCGTACGGATGACAAGCCCTAAATGCTGACAGTATTTTGGCTCTGTCTTCTTTTGAGCCTCTGAGCGGCTAAATGTCGCTCCAGAGGGACTGGCACAGGATGCCTCCTAATGACTGTATTTTACTGTTTACTGGCTTTCAGGAAGTGCCAGAGCCCCCACTTGGGACCAGTTTGAACCATTTGACTGGCTTGACTGACTTAGGGGGAGGGCCTGTTCTTGTGGTGTTTTTGTTTAAGGAGACAGGCGTATAGAAAACAACTGGCACCCGCTGGATGATCTCTCCGTCCAGTGCAAGTGTTTGTTGCCCCAGCAGTGCAGTTTTAGATGAGATGCCACTCATTGTTCCATGACTTCCGGCGCTCTTTCCGTTTCTTCCCTCAGATCGGTTACCATGGCAATACTTTAGTTGTCAGACAGTCATGTCTGGACTGAGTTCAGCTGTGTAAAATAGCAGGAGGCCTAAACTTATTTACACAGCACATTTCTGTTGTTCCGGCTTCACTCTCTTGTCAGCAACATTACATTTATTATAAGTTGGCCAAACAAGAATTTCAGCAACATGTAATCACAGTGGATGTAATTATGATATTGCCCAACTTGCTTACAGATCAAATGCAGTAAATGTCAAAGTGAAAAGAAGCATTTATGACTTGATCTGTGGAGACTCCCTGTGTGAAAAAGGCTGTCACATTGTGCAACTGAACTGGCTGAAGTTACATGGACTCTCTTTCTCTTTCTGTCAGTACTAGCTTGCTCTACCTGGACTTCTAACTTAGCAGTATGCGGTAAGGTTATGCTCCACCATTCTTGGCTGAGATCACGGTGGTCTTCATTAGAGACAGACGTTAACTCTAAACAGTGGTACTCCTAAAGGTGTTTTTTTTCCCTTGTTGGCTTAAGTTTGTGTGTGTTTCAAGAAAGCATGAAACATTTAATGGATTTAAAGGTGTATTATGTTACTTAAAATTAGGGGTCGACAGATATTGGTTTTACAAGACCAACACTGATACCGACTATTAGTTTGTAAATGAGACCAATAACTGATATCTGGAACTAATATGCATCTACAATAAAAATGAAAATCTCTAAAGCAAATGAGAGTGATGACCTTTGAGGTCCTGCTGTGTGAAGTGTGCTGTCTGATTATAAAAATGACAAAGTCAGTGTGTAGTGACTTGAGATACAAGCCCTGATTAGTGTTGGTGTTAATTACTGTGTGTATATTAATTATACAGTTGCTTTATCTGGGAATGTGTCCATTTGTTTGGAAGCACACACACACACACACACACACACACACACACACACAGCACCTCGAAGTCATGCAGTCTCATGATTGTGGCACAAGGCGAGAAGAGAGAACGGCTGAAGGAGAATAACGAGTCACATTTAATCACCAGTTAACAGTTGAACATTTTTTATGGAAATTGGAAGTTGTGTAATGTCTCATAAAACCTTCACCTGGCCTGCATGTGCCGTTTCTTCTGTCTGTGTTGATGTTGAGGTCATTTGTATCCTGCCCATTTTTTATAAGGGCTGAATCACTTCCTTTGGGTTAAGAATTCGTACTAAATTCTCCTTTTATCATCGTCCTTTTCATTCTTTCTTCATAGGTAAAGTATTTGTTCCTAAGCAGAAACCAATAGACACACGCCAGGAGGAAGTCACAACCCTGGATCCAGAATTAGAGGAAGCCCTGTCCAGCGCTACAGATACAGAACTGTGTGATCTAGCAGGTAAGAATGAATGTATATGTTTGAGAGAGCTAAGAAGTCATTTAAAAGGCTTTAAAGAGTGTGTGGGGGTGACTTTGAAAAGGGAGCTGTTGTTGTCTGCCTGAGCCCAGTCTGCTGGGACAGTAAAACACAAGCTCCTTTCACTCTGACTGTCTTTCCCAGGGCTCCGTCCTTTACGGTGTGTGTTGATAGGGGAATTAAAGGGCTAACTGAGCAAAATAACACCACTTGTCTGCTTAAGCCTCTAGATTTGGTGTCCACAGTAGCCATTGTTGACAAAGATTGGGCTAAAGAGCTGCTACGAAATCTCTTCTTTATGCCACCTTTGCATTTTTACACAGTGACAGTGTGGCGGTGTTTGTAATGCAAAGTGAGACTCCCCTTCCTGTGTATAGAAAAGTACCATAACAGGGTCACAAGTACCATATACACAGTGACGTGCATGCTTTTGCAAAATGGAAATTTTATCATGGGTCCTTGAAAAGTCATGGAAATGTTTTGAAATTGTGTCCATAGAAATGTGTCTGAACCCTGGATTTTAGATAGCATGCCATCATCGCGGAAGCAAAAGAAGACACGAATGTGGTGACGTTTAACACAACAACGTCTGCCTCTTTTGTGATATACAATATATGCGTTGGCAGCTCTTTCTAAACAATAACAGTGGCATTAACATGCCAATAACAATCTTTTACCACTCCTGTTATATGGCAGCTGATCCTGTCCTCTGCTCAGAGGGTAAGGAGCTCCCCAATCTTATTGTTTTCCAAATTTGCAGACATTTTTTGGCCACTGTTCTTTTTTAAGATAACCGCTTCATGCTTCTAGCAGTGTTGGAAATTAACTTTTTTGTCCACTTGCCACTGTGGCTGGTGGATTCCAAAATCTACCAGCCACTGAATAGATTATTATTGTTTTTGGCTGGTGATTGAAGCAAATCTAGCAGCCAACTGCGTATACACTAATTGGTGGCAATTTCAAACCCTGGCTTCTAGCTGCTTTTTAAATATCCTGTGCTGCGTGGCAGGTGTAACACACCAATCAAACGTAACGCCCGTCCTGCCCATAGTCCCGTTCTGCTGGCTATCGCTTTAACATGGACCTTAGATTTCGTGCTGTTACTTCCTCCATTGCTGGCTTAAAGGCGAGACGATTCTGTCCCCCCACACTGCGATTGTACCTTTTATACAGAACGGTGAGGTGGAATAACGGCACAATATTCCCGCCTTGAACAGGCAGTGTGAAAGGAGCTACTGATTCCTCACCACAGCTGCTAAGTCCACGGTCTGCTTTTGTTTTGCAGCGATCCTGGGTGTTCACACTCTGGTCACCAGTAGTCAGACATACGATGGAACTGCGTCTAAAGAGGGTTACAACAGTAAGTACAATCAATAGACACATCTCTTAATTCAAAGGTCCCAAAATGATCAATATCTTGAGGTCTGCATGTGTGTCTCCTTAAGATGTGATCAAAGGGGAGAAGATGAAACCAGTGTTTGATGAGCCTCCTAATCCCACCAATGTAGAAGAAACTCTGCAGAGGATAAAAAGCAATGACAGCTCCTTAACAGAGGTCAACCTCAACAACATAAAGGTACACAGAAACACAAGCTTTCAGTGACAGAGTGTGCACATGCACGTCTGTCCCCGGACCAATGGCAGTGTGTCTTTTGTTGGTTTTCCAGAACATCCCGATTCCCACACTGAAGGACTTTGCCAAAGCCATGGAGAAGAACTCAATTGTCAAGAAGTTCAGCCTGGCAGCGACACGGAGTAACGACCCAATAGCTGTGGTGAGAGGACGCAGCTAATTGTCTTTCAATGGTTTTGTTGACACTTAGCGACTCCATATTTATGTCTTTGCTTTATTTCTTCCCTCCTCATTCCTCCTGCCAGGCGTTCAGTGACATGCTGAGAGAGAACAAGACTTTGCGAAGTTTGAACCTGGAGTCCAACTTCATCACCGGGGCAGGAGTGCAGGCTTTGGTTGATGCATTGCGAGACAACGACACACTCACAGAGATCAAGATAGACAACCAGGTAACAGAAATAGATACATACACATGCATGCATCAGCATAGCAGGACCTAAAATGATCAGAGGCTTCATAAGCAAGCGGATTCCTCTGCATCTGAAAAATGAAGTGGATCCTGCAGTGCCAAAGTCGAATGGCCACCTGGGACTGGCTCCAAAAGCGAGTCCATCCCCATAGACCTCCATCTTACTTTACAGCAGAAATAACAGGGTTCCTGCAGATCCTTAAAAAATCTTAAAAAGCATTGAATCATTAATCAAAAAATAAGTCCAGAGTTGGTATTAAAATGTCTTAAATCAATCTTTAAAACGTCTTTAAAATGCTTTGACATGTTAGGCACGATTTTATGGGTATTTTTCTGAAGTATGGTAAAATCTCAAAATTATTGGTAATATCCATTTTAAAATAATTTACTGTATTCATCTGGCATTAATGTCACTCAGATCAGGATAGAGGAGCAAACAACAATTAAATACACTGACCACAGCTCCATCCTTTTGGGCAAATATGGTCACCGCTGGCTCCAGAAGATGGCGATTGCCAAAACACAGAGTCCACAAACCAATGGGTGACCTCACAGTGGCTACATCCATTATTTTTATACAGTCTAGTTTAGTGTAGTCTATAGTCATAGTCATACAAATCTTTTCACACATCTGTTCACACAATTACTGTTGGGTTTTTTGTATTTCTCCTTAATTTATGACTGTCAGTCAGGGTCACTGCAGGTGATTACAGGGTTCTTGTGACTGAAATCTTTGCACTCTAAAGAAAGTGGTTTCACACAGCCGTATGAAGTAGACAATGTTTGTTTTATTCAGCTGCAGAAAATGCCAACCAACACAAACCACTGCCTGAATAAAACACCAGTTGAGAGTTTCCAGTAGTGGAAAAGATGTTAAATCATATCAATTATAGTCATTCCTGCTGTAAACCAAAGAGAAATTCTGACGTTCAGATCTTGACGTCTGTAAATTTATGTGTGTGTTTCAGAGGCAGCAGCTGGGCACTAACGTAGAGATGGAGATAGCTAAAATGTTGGAAGAGAACAACAGCATAGTGAAGTTTGGCTACCACTTCACCCAGCAAGGACCTCGCTCCAGAGCTGCTGCAGCTATCACCAAGAACAACGATCTTGGTACGACACACACACACACACACACACACACACACACACACACACACACACACACACACACACGAGTTTGAGTTTTGTTTAAACTTGCAAAAGTTGGGTGAGGTATTGCCTATGAAGTCATCTTCCACCTGGTTTCTCTCTCTTTGGGAGAATGAGTTGTAAGAATTACAACATCTCTGCAGATCACCTGCCTCTACAGTGTGTGTTTTTTTGGTTTTGTTTTGTTTCCTCTGTAAGACGTCATTCCACAGTGACGACCTCTGTTCTCTTATAGCTTCTCCTCCTGTTACAGTCGCAGTAGCGCAGGTCTGGTGCATGGGTGTGACTCCAACTGTGTGCATCAGTGTGTGAATGAATTAACAGTATGGAGACTGACATGGTGTGATGACACAGCTTTGAGAGTGATGACATCTCACTTCCTGTTCTCTGCACACACTGACACATGCTGTTGAAACACGTGTAAACTTTGATCAATCAGCTCATGGCGGCTCACTTCGTGTTTTCATGATAAACTAACAGGCCTGTGTAGGTGAAAGGTTGCGTAGCATGTTTGCAGTTCATGTTGATATTCTTTATTTGAATTATTTTGGGAGAAAGTCATGCTTATGGCTCTTTTTCACCCTACTTCTCGTCTCTAGTCCGCAAGAAGCGAGTGGATGGGGACCTGTAGGGACGGAGCCCGACCTGTCTCCCAGCGAATCCTGTCTTTTCATCTCACCATGTGGAATAATTTCAGCCAATGCCCTGGTCTCATCTCACTGTGTGGAAACTTAAGTCTTGTGCCAAACCATGGGGCAAGGCGCGCTCAACCAGAACATACGTCTGAGAAGAAGGGAAATAACTGGAATTGCCCTCACCCCATTTACATGTTCATACTTATGTTTATTATTATGTTGTTATTGAAGGTGTAAATCTGATTAGTTTTTAGTCATTTCATTTCAGCTGCTCCTTTTTTTTTTATTTTTTTTTTTTTTTTAGCCCTTATATGATCTGTCCGGACTTTTTACTTGCTTTTTTCCCCCTTTTATACTTCGCTATAATCAAGTGAAATAAACACGAACATTACCATGTAACAGCTTTGTACAATAACTAACATTAGGAAAGTCCTGTATCTTCTACCATGATAGTTTGAGGTTTAAGCTCCCAGAGGATTACCTGTGTTGAACCAGCAAAATTTGTCATTAGAGTGATAGCACTGAAGTTAATGCTTGCATGTATTCAGTGTTGTAATCAAGGCCACCTAAAGTGATGTCAAGTCATGACCAAGACAAGAGTGTATCCATACTGAGACCAAGTGTGCACACGAGATAAAATGTGGAACATGCAAACCTCAGGCACTCCTCAAACTGATCTGAAACATCCACATTCCTGTAAAAAAACATAAAACAAATAAAGATTCCTCTTCATTTACCTCCAGACAGTACAATGAGAAATGTCTTTCAAACAATCAAAAGGCATTTCAAAGGTGAATTTTAAACGTGGGAATTTACTTTTTCAGTGAGCAAACAAATATAAACAAAAACTACAGAGCTGAAATTAATTCACCCATCGTCATTCAACACTTCTTTTTTGCTTAGGCAATAAATTGAGATCCTAAAGTTGTGGTCTCTGCTCTTGGAATGAAATCTCAAGATCTCTTTGGCGTGAAGCAAAGTCAGACCAGTACGTTAGAACCATGGGTGTAGATTTCAGGGGAAAATGTCCCTTTCAATATTTGAGTGTGTGCATTCATACCACTTTAAGAAAACAGTAGCAGAGGACATTTATTTTGACAGAATTAAAGACATTTACACCATAAATTGATACAAAAAAGAAAATTGCTGCATAAAAATTCCCCACAATGTAGGAAAGTAAGTGTTTGATGCTTAAAATGTTCTGTTGGAGGACCACCAACCCTGCATTTCATATGTGTACCCCCAGATTTAAAACGAAGCCAATGCCCCGGTTTAATTCTTGTTGGGAGAATTACAGCCTAGCCATGACCACTGTAAACCTTGTCTGACTGTACAGCTGTAAGATAGCACAGGTTGACATAAGATGACATAAGATCACTGTTTTACATTCCATCTGCATAGTGGTTTGCAGGTGTTGTTTACTGGAGCTGCCTTGTAAAGCCAGTTTTGACCCTCTGGCGTATGTAAACGGTTAAGTTTGTGCCGGGCTCAGATGCTGGCTCACCCCCTTATATAAATTCAATACTTTACGTATCAATGCATAATATTTTATAATACTTAACTGTTTTATTGTTTTCATATGGTTCAAATTCTGATGTTGGTTATTCTGACTTCTCATATTCAGAAAATTATAACTAGTGTATTTCGGATCATGTAAAAGTGGGATTCTACTGCAAAAGGAACAGGATATTAACTCCATCTAGGCTGAAGACGCTTTAACCAACTCTCACAAATGATGCTATAAATGTCGGCTCAAAACACTGGGTTTCTCTGATGCATAACCATGCCAAAGACTAACACATGCAGTGCTGAAAATATCAATTTGTAATGGTTATTGGTTCATTTTTTTGGCTTTGTCAGTTACAGTCACTTGCTATGGAAAAATAAGTCTGTGGTTTAAATTCAATGGTTTAGATCAGTGGTTCCCAACTGGTCCAACTACGGGGTCCAGATTTTTCTTTAGTCATTAGTTTATAATCTACACATTCAATAAATCATCATGTGTTCAATATTATTTCACAAAATGTAAACAACACTTTTTCTTAAAACATAAATAAATGAAACATATTGCAAGAATAAAAAGGGACAGCACTTCAAAATAAAAGCTCTGTGCTCAAAATTCACTGTGATTCAAAATTAAGTGTTTTTTACAAATTCAACATGTTCTCGAGTCACTTGGGGTCCAATCAGATTTGACCCACTTTTAGACTGTGACCCTCATGTTGGAAACCACTGATTTAGATCACATCATGTCATTAAATTTTGTTTTATTTTTGGGTCATTCATAGCAAAATGTTCAGCAAGTATAGTCCCCTGAGATGTGAGGAGTTGCTTCTTAGGTTGGGGCTGCTTGTGATTTTTTTTCTATGAGCTGTATCCCCCTGATAGAAAGTTTAGTACAGATCTTAACCCTTTGAAACCTGGACCAACATCAGTTTTCTCATGCTGCGTTCAGACACCTTTCATGAGCTATTTGATCATTTTAAACCTGAGAAAATTGGTTTAAAAAATATAGTGGAAAGAGACAACTGGGCAAGAAATGTCCCACAAATTGCCAGAAATTAGTAAAAGGTGACAATATAATCACCTAAAAAATAACTTTAAAAAAGAGGGGTGTATTATTAGAAAACTATCTCAACAATAGGGGAAAAATTTAATCATAATAATTTTATATTAAAAATTAAGTTAATGAAAAAAAGATACTTCCCCACCAACTTTTTCTTTTTTTTCTGTTTTGCTCATTTTTGGGCCATGTCTTATTAAGTTTCCCGTTTCCTTCTCCTCGAGTTTTTAAAAGAAATCAAACCAATTTATTTAGGTTTCAAAGGGTTACATGTCACTTTTCTCCCACTCACTCTTTCACCCTGCAGCATCTCAGCAGTAGCATGTCATTCATCATGTAAGCGATAACAGCATGCTCTGTGCGCCTCACACTGAATTTCCTGAGGTACACTAACCTGCTCGAGATGAGTATAACAGGACTAATTCAGGACTACTTGAAACTTGTATATACTGTTTGTGTGTAATAGGAACAATATGCTGGCATGAACATCACTTGTGAACATCATGTTTCTATTGACCAAAAATGTTCTTTCATCCTAACGGCCTCACATTCCTTGGACAAGAGTTTAATGGTGGAGTTCAGTACTTTGGTTTTTATATCTGTGTACTTCTTCCATAGTATTTCTCCTTGGACCTTTTGTTTGTTTTTATATTTCTGTGCTTTGCTGGTGGGCGGTCAGCTTAAATGGAAAACTGCTTCTTTGCCTGGGCTTTTAATTCATTTTATGTATATTAACTGTAAAATGCCATCTCAAATTTAAACTGCACACACTCACAAACACAAACACACACACACATTTTCATGTGTGTACCACATAAATCTACACAACTTGTCGCTGAGATTTTTTTGTACCTTAAATCAAACCCAGGTGTAGACTCAATATAAGGAATATGTACTATTATAAACCACCAAGACTGGTAAAACGCACTGCTGAATATAAGACATCCTCAATAATAAATGTTTTTACATACACTGTGCCAATTTTTTGCCTTTTTTGAAGGGAATCCCAAAACTGCACAAATACATAATAGATTATGGACACAGTTCTCTCTTTAAATTGCCAATTTCCAAATTAATTTGGAAAAATTAACTATTGTCAAGGCTGATTTGACAAAAATGTCCGTAGCTTTTAATTTAATCTATTGGATTTCATCAGCTGATTTCCACATCTGCTGACAAAAGGAGCAAAGTCCATTCACTGATAAAAACCACCAAATGTGGCTGAAAGCTCCACAGAATTTAAAGGAAGTGGACCTTGTGCTAAGATTTTGTTTCATTTTGTCAACGTACTTTTTTGAATTGAGGTCCATAATAAATAAATAAAAATAATTTTTAAAAAGGCTCTGTGAAAAATTAAATGAACTTTAATTTCATCCACAGTATATTGTAGATATCTTGTGTATATTCATAGAAAGAGACAGGAGGAGATGGTGATTATGGGCGCATGCTAACATTTGCTATTTAGCACTAAATACAAATTAAAGCTGAGGCTGATGGAAAGGTCATTAGGCCGCAGTTAATGGTATTGATTAATCTGCAAATTGTTTTCACATTAATGGTTTTGTCAATGAAATGTCACAAAAAAAGATAAAATACCTCCTGTGTAATTTCACAGAGCTTTTATTTATCTATAACCACCAGTTTTATCTATAATCAACAGTTCAAAAATCCAAAATCAGTTTATTATCACCTATGACAAAGAAATCATCAAATCTCCACATTTAAAGATCCAGCGTGATCCTTAAAAATCAATTTATCAAAAGTCTTTTTAAAAAATCTAATTTTAAAAGAAAAAAAAAGAATCCCCCTTTTTAAACTCTCCATAATGGAAATTAAAGCAGTAAATAATCCCACATACAGAATGAGACACAAAATCGGTAATAAAAATCACCAATAAATGCTAGGTGTTTTCTAATTCTAACCAGATCTAACTTCTTTAATGAAAATAAATATTTGGGCAAAATTATTCTTAACTTTATGTTAAAAATAAATTAATAAATAAATGTTGGTACATGTTTTATTTTTCACTTTTGGTGAAATTGGTCTTAAATTTCATCCTGAGTCACAAATTGTTATGAACGTATGAACTGAGGCATCTTGATAAACAGGCTGATCATATAATTCAGCTGTGTTGCAGCAGGAGGAGATCTAAAACATGCAGGACAAGTAGTACTCAGTGGTAAATATCGCATTGATCAATTAAACAATTTATAATTGCAGCTCTAATTTGACAAATTAACATTTTTTTGACCTGATGATGGTGCTTGAGGAAAAATCAAAGGACTACCAAAGTCAGCTTTATCCTCAGGGGACAATAAATGTCTGTGCTATAGTGAGATATATCGGTCTGGATCAAGTGTTAGCATGAGTAAAAAAAACCAAACTGCCTGTATGTGAAACTACTGAAGTGCAGATTTAAATCTGGTTGTAGCCAAATCTGAAGTTGAAACAATGTCATTCATGTCTGATAAAAAGGCGTTTTAGGTTTTGGAGTTACTCTAGGTGGTGAATGTATGCAACCTTTAATCAGATCCAGTTTTGGGATTGTTTGCACATGCCTGAGAGATGATGTAATGCATATGACTCCATCCCTCTCTGGGTTTCCTGTGCCAGAGTGCTGCGGTGAGCTGCTGCCTGTCAGAGAAAACTCTGCACTTCTGGCAGCGAACTGTAGCTGGAGGGGGGAAGCCAATGACTCAAGTATTTCCACTCTGCGAGGATAGAGAGAACAGCGAGTTTGTGTCATGTCTGTTAATCACCCCAGAAGGCATAATTTCAAAGGAAAAATCCAAACCCAGAATCTGACAGTGAAATATACACTTGTGTGCTTATGTAAGTACAATACGACTGTTCCCTCAGACCATGACTATTAATAAGTTTTGCTCCTCCACATTTGGAAAAAATAGACATTTTCTAGCCCATGTCTGTATTTGAGATTAATGTCCAGAGAGGACTGACATAAATAGGATGCTATGTTTAGTTTCAACCCTTTGAAACCTGAGCAGACTGGTTTAATTTCTTTTAAAAACATGGGGAGAAAGCAGCGAGTAACAAGACATGGCACAGAAATGAGCAAAAAAACCCATTTAAATCATTTAAAAAAGGTTACACAAAATATACCAGAAAATAAGCGCATGGAGAAAATAAGAAAATCTAAAAACTGCTGAAAATGAAGTATGAATTTTATATATTATTAATGATGTTATTTTAAATTTTTATTCTGTAACTTATTTTTTTTAATAAAATTATTATGATTATAAATACATTTTTCAGGACATTTTTCCTTTTTGTTTGGAAAATTTGGATAATTAGATAATACTTCTCCCTTCTTTTTTAGAGTTATTTTTTAGGTAATTATATTTTTACCTATTACTCATCTCTGGCAGTTGGTAAGACATTTCTTGGCCATTTGATCATTTCCTCTTTTCCCCATGTTTGCAAAACCAATTAATTCACATTTCGAAGTGTCAAATAGCTCAGAAAAAGTGTCTGGATGCAGCACTAGAAAACTGATGTCAATCCAGGTTTCAAAGGGTTAAATAAAAAGGGGGCATCTCAGTGTATGAAGATAAAGCCTTAAATCCCAGTGTGTGGGATTTAGGGGGATATATTGGCAGAAATGTAATATAATATTATGAGTATGTATTATTTGGTGCGTAATCACCTGAAAATTAGAACTGTGTTTTCATCACCAAAGAATGAGCCATTTATAGGGAGTGGGTCTTCGTCTTTACAGATTTGGATGTTTCTGCACTAAGTACTGGCTCTAGATAGGGCCATTCATTTTTTTTTTTTTTTTTTTTGTCAGCCACCATAGTTAGAAGCCCTGCATGACGAACAGGAAAAACACTGATTTGTAACATGAAAGTGCATTATTCAGTGCTTTCACCAGTGTTAATCACCTTTTTTTCAATTTTTATTCTGGAGAGGCAGTGACCTGCGGATAATTCAGCTCCTTCACACACACACAAAAAGAAACACTGATTAAAACACTAATTCTAATTCTAATATTACCTATAAGTTGCAATAATGTTTGAAAGAAAACATTTGAATCTAATTTTCAAAGAACATTTTAAGGATGTTTATTAATTCAAATAATGTCCCTGTAAGGATAAATGCTGACTAAGACATACTGTTGTAACTACAGCATCCTGAGGATGTTCTGAGAATGTTGAGAGGTGACGGATCAAAGAATGTTCTTTTTATCAAACGTTCCTACAATGTTACATGAGAACAAAGTAGGAACATTTTCAAAGCGACATTTAGAACATGTTATTGAGGACTGAGATTAAAGACCCTTTTTTGTTTTATATTGAAAACATGTTTTGGTGTTTGTAGAGAATGTTACCCTATCTTCATGAAGAAGATTCTGGAAACGAAAAAGATAAGTTTACTAAAACATTGGATGGGTTACATTGTACCTCAGAACATTTTTAGAACCAAAAATTGATAGTTGGGAAGGCACTACCTCTAATGAAAAACCTACAAACTGTCGGTGACTAAATATGAAACTGATGCTACTCTCTTCAGCAAAGGCAGTCTAATTAAAAGTGATATTAATGCAGCTGTTGGTCAGGAGGTTAGATCAGATGTAGCCCCGGGCAGGGATGCTGACAAGGATTAAACATCACCGAGCTGGACCGACTCCAACACCAGGGTCACCCCTGCATGAACTTGAGTGATGCAAAAAGACAGCAGATGTTGTACATTTGCACGTATAAACCTAAGTCCTCTCATCCTCTCCAAAAATATTGGTGCAGATATATTTATGTGAAGTCACGTGGCTTCACATCAGTGTTTTCTTTTCACCCCCAATCAGTGCAACTCTTTCTTTCCCCTCCTTCTCTCCCTCTGCCAGCCTTCACACAGCCTTTGTTCTTCAACAGGTATGTCCACCTGCAGTCCATCAGAATGGCTGCAGTGAGTCAGCTCTGAACAAAGCTCTCAGCAGTCTCTCTCTATCATGACCGCAAGTGTTTGGTAAACAAAGGCTCACAGATTACAAGGGAGAGGAGAGAATGGGAAGGGCACTCAAAAGACCAAAAGGTGTGAGTGAATCACTCACTGAATAAATTACTATAGAATATGCAATGTGTTTATTTCAGAGGAAATGAGCCTCATTTTAGCAGAGGAAAGAGATGCTTGCTATCAGGCTGTTAAACCTCCACAGAAGTTTCTGGGAATTAACATTTTATTTTACTGTCCTGGCTGTTCACTGCTTGTGTATTCTGTGCCTTGCCCTCTTATTGATTTACTTATTTATTTTATGTTATTTTAACTTATTGTTCTTTATAATTTGAACTGTGTAAGGGCACCAGCGTGCCAGTCAACATCCTAATTTATTTATTTGCTTATTTTCTGGCGTCCTGCTTGCTCCTGTCTGCTGGTGCTTTGTGGGTGTTTGTGTGGTCTGTAGACTGTTAAAACTGAATTGACCTTTAAGATAAATAAAGTTGTTTGAATTGAACTGAATTGAAAATCTGAGCAATAATTTAGCTAAAATTACGGTGCTCCTATCTGATTTAACTCTTACAATCCTATCTTATTTAACTATTTTCTCTCTTTTCTTGTGCTGCTTTCAGATGCCTTTCACAAGTATTTAACCCTTTGAACCATGATGCAATTTCTTTAGAAAACATGAATAAAAAGGCACTGAGCAACTTGGTTATAAATGTTTCACGCATCACAAGAAATCAGATTTAATTTTTTTTTTTAAATAGCTATAGAAAAACGTCAAGGGGAAAAAAAGCTTAAAAATATTTATAATGATCATTATTATATGTTTCAAATTATGTTACAATTTGTTTGTTACCTTTTTCCAGGTTATTCCTTGTTTGTAATAATAATAATAATAATAATAATAATAATAATAATAATAATAATAATAATAATAAAAATAATAATAATGTCTTCTTTTTTAATGACGTAATTTGTGTAATTTGTAATGACGTAATGTGTTAATTTCCGTTATGTTCCGTGGTGTTCGGCGCCTCCCGGTGGTCATTATCGGTCACTACACCAACATGGCCGCCACGGCTGTATTAGTGATGTGGGGTTGAACTCGGAAAACAAAACCGCCGCTCAAAGGCCGCGGCTATCGCTTCCTGTAGCTCACATTTTTACTACAGTTTGGAAAGAAATGGCGGACATGGATGAATTGTTCGGTAGTGATGGAGACAGCGACAATGACCAGAGAGGTAATGAAGTCTCCGAGCCGTTTAAAGTCTTTGTTGTTAATGAAGTTAGCTTGTTAGCGAGGTCGAGTTTTTTCGTGATGCTAAGCGAATATTAGCATTACCCGAACAATTGTAGGGGAGAAAAGTGGAACCAGTACGCTAACAGATGAAGCTAGCTTTGTTATAAATGAGTACGAGTTTTTTAACCCTTCAGTTTAGTAACTTTTTACTTCAGCAAGCGTTAACAAGCTAACTCTTCGTGTGTTTTTTTTTTTGTTAGCTAGCATAGTTAGCTGAGCTGGATGTCGCACGGCTGCAATAACAATACAGTGATTCACATGTTCTCATCAGACAAATGTGTGGCGTTATTGTTTGTTAATTTCATCAGTAAATTGGAAGTACTTAATCAAAACATAGCCCAAAATGTGTTAAACTGTGCATAAAGTAATTATGAATGCATTTTATTGTAGGGAAACTAGCAGTCTTTAGCAACATAGTATATTATACTGTACAGAGGGGACAGTATGCGTGTTTGTGTTCATTGACTTTTGTGCACAATGACTGTGTGTGTGTGTGTGTGTGTGTGTGTGTGTGTGTGTGTTTTGTAGTATGAAAATGATTTTATAACTGCAGGGACAAAAATGACCGCTAAGACAAGCTTTTTACCCCTCTGGTGTACAGCTTTTATGGCAACAGGAATAAAGACAATGTTTCACTTTCTTTCATGTTGGGGTCATTATAGGAAAGGTAATTGAATTTCAAGTTTAAATAAGATCATTTAAACATGGTGGCGGGTTATTTTTGACCCCCCAAGACAATGTTAGGGTTAACCCTTTTGACTGCAACACTATTTGCATTAGTCCTCACTAACTGTTTTTTGAACATACAAATTCCTCTCAATTCATCTGAACTTTAACTTTCTCTCATTTGAAACAACTTTTGGATATTATTAGGTAGTAGACGATTTTTAGTTCTGTACATAGTTTAAGTGCTTTTCATTTAATAACGAGTGGGTTCGTCTGTTGTCTGTAGGTGGTTTTGTTATATTTCTTATGGCTCTTTTGTTTGTGTTTCAGAGTCTGGCTCTGGCTCTGGTTCAGACTCGGAGCAGGAGAGACCCCGATCCCCCAGCAGCACCCCAGGAAGCGGCAGCGACAGTGAGAGGGAACGGGATGATGATGATGATGAGGAAGGCCAGGAGGCAGAAAAACCCAGTATAAATAAGGTGTGTGACCGCATTTGACTAAAGACAACCTAAACAAACTTGCAGTTTTTATTACAGCTGCTGTTTATCTCACAGTTCAACAGCTTGTACCAGGACTCCATTGGATCCTTAAAAAGTCTTTAAAGGAACATAATTAATCCAACAAAAAATAAGGCCTTAACTGGTATTAAAATGTCTTAAACCAATCATTGAAAAGTCTTCATATGCTAAGACACTGGAAGAAGCATATTATGAATTATTTTTCTGACATTGCAGTGTGAAATCTCAAAAATAATTGATAATAGGCATTTTTTACTTTTACTTACTTTTTAACCAAATACAACATCATGCAAATCAGGATGAAGTAACCAACAACACTTGTGTACATTTAATGCATCCATCAAATAAAAAATGAACAAGCTTTTCTCAAGGTAAACCAAATTGATACTTGGAAACCTGGATTGACATCAGTTTTGATAGTGCTGCATCCAGACACTTTTTTTCTGAGCTATTTAGACACTTCGAAACGTGAATTAATTGGTTTTGCAAACAGAAAAGTAATGTGTTATGTTTAAGTAAATATTTGGTCTAAATTGTCCCTAATATGTAATTGATGTCTTTTTATTTCTACAGTCTTGTACAATAAGTCAGGTATTAGCCTTGTAAATGCTGATTCAGCTCCTACAATAACCTCTGATGAGTA
This sequence comes from Plectropomus leopardus, assembly GCF_008729295.1. Taxonomy (NCBI): domain Eukaryota; kingdom Metazoa; phylum Chordata; class Actinopteri; order Perciformes; family Serranidae; genus Plectropomus; species Plectropomus leopardus. The sequence goes on from NC_056463.1 coordinate 10,783,620, forward strand.
ATAGGGAAAACACTGAGTGAACATTTCTGTCTATGTTCTTATTTTATTGTGCCAGGGTTTCTTCAGCCAGTCGCCATTAATAAATTGTCTACCTGCCAGAGACTGTAAGTAATTTACAAACAACTCTCACAAACGTACTCTTACTCTTAATCTTTCCTACCTAATAGGAGCTATTTGGAGATGACAGTGAGGATGAGCAGCACAGTCAACACAGCGGCAGCGACAACCAGTCTGAGCGTTCAGGGAACCAGTCGGACGCCAGCATGCACTCAGACCAGGGAGAAAACGATCACTCTGATGCAGAGCAGCACAGCGGCTCAGAGCGTGGCCATCGAGATGAGGATGAAGACGAGGAGGACGGAGGCCACCGGTCAGATGGAGGAACCCCGGCCGGCAGCGGGATGTCCGGAGCAGGGAGCCCTCGCTCTGAGAGGGGAAGTGTGCGTTCAGACAGGAGGTAAGCCAACATACGCTGGAGGTGCCTCATTTTGTCAGCCGTTTGAAAGTTTAGATGCCTTCCCAAGCAATTATACCATTTGAACCCTGAGTAAATTGGCTTGCTTTCTTTTGAGAATATAGAAGAACAAAGAAAATGAGCAACTTTGCAAGAGATGCTCCACACATTGCAATAAATGAGTAGATTCAGATTTTTTTTTTAAAGGCTGAGGAAAATATTTTTTAAAAACCTATATTCATAATTATCTTAGTTATATATATTTATATATATATATTTTTCATTATTCTTCTTATTATTTAAACACTTTAAAGCATTTTTTTCAGATAAATTTCCTTTTTTTTGTCCTTTTTTTATTTTTTTTATTTTTTTTTTATTTTATTTATTTTTATTTACAATCTGACCTGTAATGTTATTATGAGACATGAGATTTTAATTTCTTGATTAATGTCTTCCAATGTGTTCTGTGTGTTTGTAACAAGCTTGCACAGCGATCCTGGGACTCCGCAGTCGGGGCCGGGCACCCCTCACTCTGACGGAGAAGTTTCTGGCAGGGAGAACCAGTCGGACGATGAAAAGTGGGGAGGAGAAGCCAAGAGCGACCAGTCAGAGGATGAAGAGGAGAAACGTCATTACTCTGATGAAGAAAGGGAGAACTCTGATGACGAGGGGCCGAGGAACAGAAAGTCAGGTACTCTCAGAGTCTGGTGTTAGAAGTATAGGAAATACTGTTCATGAACTGAATCACGAGCCAGCCGTCTTTGTTAATCATGACATGTTGGATTTTGTGGTGGAGGATTAGGGCCATTTGTCAAAACTTAATCCAGAGCTTTAAGGTTAATCTCTTGAGTCTCAGATTAATTTTCCTTGTAGACTTTTTGCATGTGGTGATGATCCTTTTCTGTATTTACTGTAAGATGTGTTCATGTGTCTGGTACCTTTAGTTTATACTGGTGGTTCCCAACTGGTCCAGCCATAGGGTCAAGATTTCTCCTTAGTGTTTAGTTAAGGTTCACACGTAAGATAAAAGACCACATATTCAATTGTATTTCACAAAATGTAAACACCATGCAAATAAATAATAAGTGTTGTGCCAGAAATTCACTGTTATTATAAAATAAAGTGTGTTTTTTAAAACTTGACACATTTACAGGTCACTTGCAGGTCATATAGAATGGACCTGCAATTGCAAGCAATCATCACTTTTGGATTGTGCCCCACCAGTTAGGAACCACTGGTTTATACCATGTTGTCATGTTGAAATTATTTAGCTTCATCACCAGTTGTGATTTTATTTTTCAGAGTCTGCAAAGGGCAGTGATAGTGAGGATGATTTCCTCAGACAGAAACCAAAAGCAAAAGCCACCTCTGATTCAGATTCAGACAGTGATATCGGAACTAAGAAAGGTAAGAAATCATTTGAGCAAAGCAGTATTTTTACTGCAATGTGTTGGTTCACAGTAGTATCTGCAATTCAAGTCTGAGTTTTAATTTTATTAGTTGCAGCTGAAGTTGGTATTTTAATTGCTCTGATGTACTTAAATCCCTTAAAACCTGGATCGACATCAGTTTTATTATGCTATGTTGAGATGCCTTTCACAAGCTATTTAACCCGTGAAACCAAGGCCAATTGGTTTGATTTCTTTTGAAAACTTGAGGAAAAAGACAATGAGGAACTTGGCAAAAAATGCCTCGCAAATTGCAAGAAATTAGTAAAAGATGAAGAAAATGACATAGAATTAATTTTATAAAAGATAATTTTTTTAAAAAAAAATTCTAGGAAAAAATATAGAAAAAATATAAAATATAGTATAGAAAACTATATGTGTAATTAATATATCCACATATTTAAAATTATGTTACAGAAAAAAAATGTATACATATAATTTTTATTTTTTTAGGATTTTTAAGGGGTGGGGGAGCTCCTTTTCTTGTTTGTTGTTTTTTAGTTCGTTCGTTGTTATTTACTTCTTTTTTTGCTTATCTTCAGGTTATTTTCTTGTTTCTTTTTTTATTTTATTTTTTTTAATGAAAAGAAAACCCAAATTTTATGCTAATTTTTAGGCCTTGTATTTCCACCCATGTTTTTGAAAGAGTTTAATCCGATTTGCTTAGGTTTCAAAGGGCTAAAATAGTTCCATACTGTTCCACAGTGAAGAAGACAGCAGCAGATGACCTTTTCGGAGAGGCTGATGACATCTCTTCAGACAGCGATGCAGAGAAGCCCCCGACCCCAGGACAGCCCCTGGTATGCATCTGTCCTGTCGCTCCCTGTCTCTTTCCTCCTCCGATCATCAAGCCTCTTTAATTGTGCCCAATCCTTTTTTTTTATAAGAGTTCCTAAATCTCTTTTTCTCAGAGCTTCTGCTAAGCCTCTGTGAGCTGATCCTTATTATCATGGGTCGTTGAATAATAGAGTGTTTTTGAACTGTTCCCTTCCTCTCCCTCTTGTGTGTGTGTATGTGTGTGTGTGTGTCCAGGATACAGAGGATGGGATGGAGGGGGAGCAGGCTGAAGAGGAGCCTGCACCTGAAACTCGTATTGAGGTGGAGATCCCAAAAGTCAGCACAGACCTGGGATCTGACCTTTATTTTGTCAAGCTGCCCAACTTCCTGTCGGTGGAGCCCAGGTCAGAACCATGGCACTATCAATAAATACAATAATGCACATTTTCTAATGGATGAGCGCTAACATTTTGAAATGTAAGAAAAAGATAGCAAAATATAAAAAAGACCAAGAAGGGAAGGGGATGAAGAGGGGCATTATTTTGCAAACATGATTTCTGCCTGTGATCATTTCACTCTGCTGCAAGTGAAGAGGAGACCTGCCTATACTTTGAAGTGTTGAGCTATATAGGTTGGGTCTTGATAAGCACAAAAATGTCTGCATGTGACTGAAACTTGAGGTACAGCAAAACTACAAAATATGTGTTAAGATTTTGTCACACCACAGAAAAAAGTGTCACAAACCGCCCAGCAAAACAAAAAAAAATTAGGTTTCAAAACTGTGAAAAAACTAAGCAGAATATTCTGCTCCGAAAAACTGGAGGTGTATCTCCGCTAAAGGCACTGAGCCACAAAACAAATCGCTGCGAAAAGGACAGACTCTCGTTAACAGCAAAACTAGTTGCGCAAACAGCCCAAAGCGGAAGAACAACCGACCGTGCAGCGACAGACTTTCGTTCAGCAGCTAACGTTATCAGAAAGCACACAGCCACAGGAGTGCAGCAGCTGTCAGCGGGCCAGGGACCTGATTTTGGCTGAAAGACTGAAAGGTACGTTAGTGACAGCTATTTTGCTTTTGTTTAGATGATTGTGGCATTTAAGTTTTATGTTCATGTATTTATCATATTGAAAGAGCTAAGGGAGCACATGTAACGTAGAGAACTGACCACTCACACACGACGGGTGAACGGAACATCACTGACACGGTGCACTCTCAACGTTTTTATATAACGGGGTAGAGGTTGTGTAAAGGACAACTCAAGTAATTGAGCTGTGATTTCAGGCCCTCCTAGACACAAAATAGAATGAAATACAGATTAACTCCACAATGCCGCTCTGTATAGTTATTTTTATCGTGTTTACGACAAGTACTTGCTAACATTCGTATATAATGTATTTGGAAAGAAATCCTTGTTTTCACTTTAATTAGACTTTAAAGGTTTACCCATATTGATTTTCATTGAATTGCCTTCACAGACCCTTTGACCCTCAGTACTATGAGGATGAATTTGAGGATGAAGAGATGCTGGATGAAGAGGGACGGACCAGGCTCAAACTGAAGGTATGTTGCCCACCTTATGTGTGTATGTGAACGTGTCTGCAGTCATCTGTGTGGGCCAGGGCTGTACCTGACTCAGAATTATGTTGGTCGAATTGGATTCGGCTGTTCAATACGAACATTTCATGATTCCTTTTTTATTGCCATATAAAGTTTGAAAGTTTGAACAGGGCTTAGTGGGACGTTCGGTTTGACAGCAGCATTCACAAAATATAGTAAAAAGCGACATGCTAACAGTGGATTGCAAATGTGCCGTCACTAAATATCTAACAAAAGCCAGACTACAGGGTATGAACTTTGCTGGGAGCTGCAAATCCAGTCTCTCTCTCCCTCCGTGCCAGATATCTCATCCGTGCCGCAGCTGCTTGAATCAAAGAGTTGCGTGAAAGTTAAGGGTGCTAACTCCACAGCAAAATCTGCACACTAAAACATCTGTGGAAGTACACTGCACATTACGCAGACTAGCAAAAAACCCTCTCAAAAAACAACTGCTCGACTTGAAGCTATTTTAGTCGACTGAGGGGTCTCCAATTGACTCATGATTATAATCTCCAAATTTAAAGGGTCAACCTTAGCATAGGTTGAAATGGAAATAGTTTCAAAGTAAAACCATCTCATTAAAATACCTTATAAGGCAGATGTTGTCATCAAGAGTTTTCTCTGTCCGACAGGTGGAGAATACAATTCGGTGGAGAGCCAAGAGAGACGAGGAGGGAAATGAAACAAGAGAGAGCAACGCACGCATTGTCAAATGGTCTGATGGCAGGTGTGTATTATGCATAAGCTCAGTGAATGACTCTGTGTGTGTGTGTGTGTGTGTGTGTGTGTGTGTGTGTGTGTGTGTGTGTGCACGCGTGCGTGCGGGAGGGAGAGAGAGAGAGAGCTCTTTACAGGGTTCCCACAGTCATAGAAAACCTGGAAAAGTCATTGAATTTCACATTGTCCAGAAAAATATTAAACGTTTTGGAAAAATTTGTGGAAATTATTTTGTGTGATGAATTTGAATTCAATCAATTTAACTTCTGTAGCTGTCCACATAATGCATACCTCATATGTGTCGGTGTAACATCTTGTTTATCTTCATACATGTTTCTTAATTTTCTCCCCGTATTGCATTTTTTCCTTTATGTATGCCAGCTATTTGAAATTATGTCTGAATAGAGTTTGATTCTGGTTTGTTTGGAATGCTGGGTAGGTGGGGAAAGACAAAAAAAAAATATTATGGCTCCTTGAAAAGTCATGGAAAAGTTTTTAATTTTTATCAATGAAAATATATGGGAACTCTGCCTGTACTTTCCATGGTTTTAAATGTCTTTTTTTCTTGCCACAGCATGTCCCTCCACCTGGGGAATGAAGTGTTTGATGTTTACAAAGCTCCTCTCCAGGGAGACCACAACCACCTGTTCATCCGTCAGGGCACTGGACTGCAGGGACAGGCTGTGTTCAAAACCAAACTCACATTCAGGTAACACATGCCATTGTTGTTACTGGGGACAGGTTGCTGTTAAAGGGAGATTTCGCTGGTTTTCAACCGGCTTTGAATCAAAACAATGTGGGTAGTATGTGTAGATGAATTGTGGTAGACTGCCCTCCATCTAACCAGTGCCTCGATATCACTTCTCCCACCATTGCACTGGTTCCCAGGGCTTTTGTTTGAACTACTGGTTGTACTTCAGCATTTTTATTTATTTATTTATTTATTTTACTTCCTTTATTGTAAAATGCAGTGATAACAGAAAAAGTGAAGGCAAGTACAGGGACATCTAAACAAACAAAAGAGGTTATATAAAGTGACACAAAGACATAAAATAACAGGACAGACAAAGTAAAACATCAAGAAAACACGTTTCACATACACCGTGTATACATTCATATGCGAGCAGAAAGAGAATGAATAGAGGTCACAGTAAGTATAACTCAAAAAGGAGTGAAAAAATTTTACTACAAATTATAACTTTAGCATGTTTGTATAGCCCACCACAGCATGAACAAAGAGTATACTGCTGATTAAAAGGTTACTCGCCCCGCTCTCTTTCTCTCAAACTGAAATCCGATCAAACGTTAAAACTAATCACTGCTCATAAAATGTAAATCAAGACCGCACTGCCTTTTTGTCTCCTAAAATGTTTCCATAAACATACTTAAACACCCTGTTTAGCTGTAATAGTGAGAGTTTGTGAACAGGAAGTGGGCACCATAGCGCCATACTACTTCCTGCACTGAGAAAACGGAGGCCGAATAAACTGAGATCAAACAGTAAAACCAAGATTCTGCAACTGCGTTGCATATTTCTCGCCTCAAATGCTTGTAATTACATGTTTTAGCTTACCGTTTAGTCCACGTTACGTCACCCACCAGACGGAGCATCCAGTAAGGTGCGATTCATTCTGGTAGTTGTAGGTTTTCTACCTCTTGAGCAAAAATGATCCTATTTCTCTGGTCATGTAGCAGCAATTTCAAAAGTATGTGTGTCTTTCTGTGGCAGAGACAGCCTAGTTTTATGTGAGGACGCTCTTTATATCATTTCATATTGCTGAAATTCTTCTTTAAGACCCGAGTCTCACACGGAGGCGCATGTTTTCCTTTGAGGTAGAGGCCATGTGTTGCTATGAGTACTCCTCAGCTGTGTGGCTCCATGACATGCGTACATGCATTAAATGAGCCCCCTCACTGCCTCTAATTCCAAACAACAACAATAGCAGCCTTCATTCAAGCTCCATTCAGAAATGTACTCTATGCTGTAAGTCCTGGATCACCTTGTGCAAGATGCCCAGGTTTCTCCCAATAAGACGTCTGTAAGCCTCTTAGCAGCCCCCAAGTCCACCTGGATGTTCTGTCTCTTTAGACCACATGGGACTACTAGGACACTGGCCAAAGCTGCTTTAAAGCACAACAGCTCTCCGTGATGCCAGACAGGACATTAGCATTTGTGCTGATTGAGTTTTATCATGAAAGCGGAGTTTTGATCAGGATTAGAGCTGAAGCTGCTCAGGGTACAAAGTGCTTTTCTTTTCAAGATGCAACTTCACAAATGAATAGAGGAAAAACCTTCAGGAAAGATGAAGACAGGGTTTAGGCTTAGTTTTTAATGTAACAACTTTCGAATTAATGACACTCAATTTGCTTTTAAAAATGAAAGACACTGAAAGTATGTTTTCATTCACGGTACCATTTTCTTGCTTCCAGAGGGCTCCTAGCCGCGGGAGGGAAATCAAAGGCTGGAATGATATTTCAATTATGAGTTTGGCTTTACACGATTATGGCACAGGGTTCTCAGTCATTGCATCCATACATGACAATTTCTTACGTTTCTATATTTTCTCTCTACGTTCAGTTTTATCCCTTCGTTTATGCTAGCTGACATTAGGTTAGAACTTTTTTTATTATGAGTCCTTGAAAAGTCATGGAAAAGTTTTGAAAGTTTGTCCATGAAAATATGTGGGAACCATGATGACTGTGGTGTGCTCAATGTTGTCAACTTAGTGACTTTCTCACTAGATTTAGTGATTTTCCAGCCCCTCTAACTTTATTTCTTAAAGAAAACTGCTGCCATCGTGTCTGCTGCAGCTCAAGCCTATTGAGCTGTCATCATGTTATGAAACGAAGCTTTCAGCATGTCTGCTAACATATCATTCACGACGACATAACTGGAATGTGTCAAACATAAAGAATTTGTAAGAGGAGTCCTTCTCCTCATAGCATTCATGCAGCCTCCCACTGCAGATTCAGACTAAGACAAAGTAATGCTCTAGAGTGTTAACTGCTATGGATATCCAACCACACTCCAGTATACTGTTTGTCGTAGTGGGGAATACAGATATAAGGAAATATAGTCCAAGTGCTGAAATTAACTTCCTCAGGAAACTGACTTTTTGGTTATAAACCTACATTGTTTACATCCATATTTGCTTGCTAGCAGTCAACTTGTCATTGCCAGGTTGCAATGCAGATGTTTTGTTTCTGTGGTCAATTAAGCATTTTTTGCATATTACCCCCAAAAAGTGAAGATGAAGATGAAGAAAAGACTAAGGAAAAGGGCTGAAACTGGCCACTTCATGTAGATTGAAGGAATAATTAAAAAAGAAGCACAAGGTAAGACGCCCTAAATCTGACATTGTTGTATTTCTTCTGTATTTCCAGGCCCCATTCCACAGACAGTGCCACCCACAGGAAGATGACCCTGTCTCTGGCTGACCGCTGCTCCAAGACACAGAAGATCAGAATTCTTCCCATGGCTGGACGAGATCCAGAGTCGCATCGCAATGAAATGATCAAGGTAACACACTCTGACCATCACCTCAGTCCATCTGTGCTGCTCTGCTGGTCTTTCCTCAGCCCTGTTTGAGAATGCTTGTGTTACCACAGGCACCAGAAAATGTGGCGGGAGGCCAGTTGTTGACAAGCATCGTGCTGGTTACATAAAGACATAACCTGACACGCTTACATAACGGGGTCACACAGTGGTCAGTGAAATGGAAATAGTGTCAGCAAGTCTGGAGGGGGACTGGTTATGTATCTGCTGTCAACCCAAACAAGTACTGCTGATAGCGTAGTTTGTAGTTTCACTGCTCTCAGCGCTCATCTGAGGGGAAGTGTTCAGTTACTGTGGTTGTTGAACTCAGAAAAACAACTTTGACACCAAGTGCTCTCATATGTCAGATTTTGTTTATACCTACATGCTTTGCAATTATTATAAGTATGAATGTAATCTGACTTCCGCATGATCTGTAACTTAAGGAAGTGTTGGAGCCGATAGTGTAAAAAAAATTCGTAAAACGTGACTTTCTTCGTCATTTGGAATTGTATTTGCCAGTGGCATTTGTACTGGCATTATACTACAACAAAAGGTCAGGCTGTTTGTTGTTTTTTAGTTTTTTCTTCGACAAAAATCTTAATAACAATTGGAAAAGCAAACAAAGCAGCTTTTTCTTCAAAAGTACAGCTTATTCAGCTGGGGGTGACTTGAAAGGGTTTTTGGCCAACTAGCACCAACTGATTGGCAGCCAAAATTGATGGTAGTGGAGGAGGAAATAAAATATAACAACGTGACCTTTTCAGGAAGATGGTTCAAGGAATGAAAGAGGCAGAAGAAGAGAGAAAGCCTTTATTGTCATTGTACTGCATACAGCAAGAAAAAGGAGAGATGCTCCACTTTGGTGTAAAAGCAGACACGCACACACTAATAATAACTAGGATAAATAATCAATGAAAAAAAAGTTGAGTGTACAGGGATTGAAGAAAATAACAACATGGTCAAACGGTATTGCACATTAAGTGAAATAAATAAATACTATTAATACGTTATTGCACATGGATACGTGGCAGTGTAGAAGACTCTCAGTGCATATTTGAGTTCATTGTGTTTATGACTGTGGGGAAGAAACAGTCTCTGAATCTGGAGGTGCATGTTTTTTCAGACCTGTATGGCCTGCCTGAAGGCAACAGTTCAAACAGGTTGTGACCAGGATGTGTGGGGTCCTTAATGATGTGAGCGGCTCTGCTGAGGTTTTGGGAGCTGCCGATGTCTTCTGATGAAGGCAGCGAGCAGCCGTTGATTTTCTGAGCTGTTTTTGTTATCCTCGAGAACCTTCCTGTGTTCTACTGAGCAGACTGAGTACCATCCTGAGACGCAGTATGTTTGCAGTCTCTGATAAGGCCACCAGCAGCTCCCTCTCCAGGTTGTTTCTCATGTGAATCCTCAGGAAGTGTAGTCGCTGCTGTGTCTTTTTTACCAGTCAGTACGTTTACATGCACAGTTTGGTCGAGTTACAGTTATAGCTCTGTAAGGTCATTTAATTGGACTACTGTCCTTGTTCCAGTGTACAAGCACTGTGGGAGAATCGATTTATTGTCCCATGCCGGCACGGTAGGTGGCGATATGCCCCCTTTCAGCTAGCTGCTATTTGACTTTCTTCCGGTTGACCCATTGCATCATGTACAAACATGGCTCTTGCTGTAGCACTTGCCATGTTCATAATTACATCTTGTTTTTGTTTCTGCCCTTCTTATTCTTTTTTTTTCCTGGCTTATGCTGTTAAACTCTCTCAAAACTCAGATCTAATTGAGTCTGGGTGCGTCAGTCCGACTTTGAGAAATTTGACTTAGTACAATTTTAGTTGGAGGAACATGTTTAGATGTATTTTAAAAGTCCAGTTTTAGTTGGACTAACACAATAATAGGGCTGTATAGGGCTGCTGCGACAGGCCCCTGGCCTCCTGTCGTTTTGAAAAAGTGGCCCCCCAAATAAAGCAAGCTGAGTATCCCTGGAGTAGAGTGATGGGCAAGTTAAAAAGTCAGTTTGAGAGGAAGTCCTCTGTCCAGGAGCAGATGGGGGAGGACAGGCCAAGGTCAAACAGTTTTCTGTGTTCACATGGTCGAACAAGAGTCCACCACTGGTGGAAAACTTTAACAAATCCTATTCTGACACAAAGAAGCAAAATGAATCAAGCCGTTCCAACAGTTCCACCTTCCCATATTTTGACGTGATGACCAACATATATATATATGTAGATAGACATATATATATATATATATGCTTCTCTGTAGTTTGGTGATATATGATTGACCAGCTCTGTCAGACCAGTGTGGCAGTTGTGCTTGTAGCCTATATTTTGACAAAGAAGTCCTTGGTTTAGCCCTCCTATTGCACATGTTAAACTAATTACCGATTACTTCTATTATATTTATAGTTTATTTTCATAGTTTGATGCCCCCCATGCTCTTGCAACATGTTCAGTTTGACTGTAGCCTTCTTTTTTTGTACCTTGAACTGTCCATTTAATATGGAGCACTTAATTAATCCCAGTAGGAAATGGCTTTGTTAGAGCAGCCACGTTACATCAGTCACAACACAATAAGCAGGATATGGCTACTCGAGTAAACAAAGTACAGAAAAAAACATAAATAACAGACCACACTTTATAAAAAGAAACTGAGCTACTTGGGGTTAAAAATGTCAACGGACCACCTTAGATCTAAAGAGAAATTACTGCACTATTCGACTCCGCTATTCTGCACTTCCCTACACCCGTCATTAAGGGGCCATACAGTGAATTTCTTCTCACATGAATTATGCACATTCAAAAAAAAGTTCTTTTAAAAATACATGCAAGAAACAAACCGTCAAACTTTAAGCCAGTTCTTAAAGTAATTCCCGCTGGTGTCTCTCTCGGCAGAAAGAGGAGGAGCGGCTGCGAGCTTCTATCCGCAGAGAGTCCCAGCAGAGGAGGATGAGGGAGAAGCAACATCAGAGAGGGCTGAGCAGCAGTTACCTCGAGCCCGACCGCTACGATGACGAGGAGGAGGGCGAGGAAGCCATCAGCCTGGCAGCCATCAAGAGTAAATACAAGGGAGGAGGAGGCCTGAGAGGTGAGGACGCTTAGACACAGGGCGTTCCAACTGCGAGCCTGCGCCGACGCCAACTTATTGACCACATGCAACACTGTATTGTTTTCATAATGAAGATGCGCCTTACAAGTACATTTCTTCATGACTACCCTTATAAATGTAAACTGCTCAAACTGAGATTTTAAGACATTTATTATTGTCATACAGACACAAACATCTTAAATGCTACATTATATTTATGATCACATACACCCTTCTTGAGTCTGTGCAAATGGTTAGTCTGTTAACTTTATGTCAAAGTGTTGCAGGAACTTTTGCAAAAACCGAGCAACTTACTAACATAATCGTGAAAATCGAGAAGATGTTTACAAAAGGAAAAGAAAATAAATGTCACCAATGAATGTTAAGAATAGGTTTTATTTTCTAATTCTGTAATTATTATGTATTCAATTGTTAATTTATTTACTTATTTATTTATTGATTAATTTATTTCGTGTAATTGCAAAGGGATTATATAGCCTACCAAAATTCTGGTTAACATTAACACAGTCCACAGATCAAACAAAAAAAAGAACATAAAGTGGTAGTAAGCTTTATTTTTCTGCATGTTTACCAAATATTACAACTAGGGCTGTCAGCGTTATTGCATAATTAACATGTTGATTTTTAAAAATTGCGTTAATCTCTGGACGACATTCTCATCTTTAAAAGGCTGCTCTTTAAAAGCTGGAGTTATGATACTGATATCATCTGAAACTAGAGATCTAAGGAATTCAGTGGTATCGGCATGGCCATTTAACAATTGTCCCTTGACCCCTGACCTCAAGATATCTGAATGAAAATGGGTTCTTTGGTTACTCATGAGTCTTCCTTTACAGACAGACAGAGTGGGAGTGGAAAGTGTTCGCATTGGAAAAGGCCAACAGTCATGTTCTCTTTCTCATTATTTCTCTAAAGATTTTTAAAAAGTCAGAGGTCGAATGAATGTAATGAATCTCCTGTTTTTTTTTCTTTGTTTTTTTTTGACCCAATCCAGAGGAGCGAGCGAGGATCTACTCGTCAGACAGTGATGAAGGCTCTGATGATGACAAAGCCCAGAGGTTGATGAAGGCCAAAAAGCTGGACAGTGATGAGGTAGGTGCAGTATCCTGCTCGACAGACAGGGGGCAGCGTGCACTGTGGAGCTTTAAACTTGTCACCCTCGTGTGAACTGAACAGGACAAGAACTACTTGTCCTTTTAAAGAACATGCATTTAATTCTGCTCGTAATGTTTCTGCAAAAGCTAAAGTTGTGGAATTGCCAGAAAACAAAATGCAGCATGACGAACAAAAAGTACTGAGAACTGTACAAAAAGTCTGCTGCTGTCAGCATCACAGCATCATCTCTCCTGCTCTGTTCTGTGCAGGAGGGCGAGGGATCGGGCAAGAGAAAGGCAGAGGACGACGAGGAAATGGCCACCAAGAAGAAGAAATATGTCATCAGTGATGAAGAGGAGGAGGAGGAAGAGGAAGAGGATGACGAATAATTTTTTTTAATCATTCCACTGTATTATCAGTGCCCAGCCCACATGGCATGTAAACAGCCATATTTTGTTTTGTATATTTTCTTAGGATCAGTGTGTGGGTGAGTGTGTGTGATTGTGTGTTTGCTTGTTTATGTTGTGTACAGCTGAGGTGAGAAATAAATACATGGTTGTCTTATGTAACCAAAGGACCCTTTATTTATACTTTTTTCTTACTATTATGATTCATATGCATGAGTCACATTGTTGTCAGTTTATAAAACATTAGTCCAGCGCTTAGTCCAGTTTCCAAACAAAAAGGAGGTTAATGAGATAAGTGCTGTAGGCTGGTAAATAAACGCAACAGCAACACCTGCCGCTTGCTCGCATAACAACTAACCACTAGTGTTTTACCAGTTTCACCAGTTCATTGGGATGAAAATGTTCCCTTGGGGAAAAAATTGGGAGGAGAGTTGTGGGACAAATCTGAACTGGTGCTGAAAGAACCAGCAAAACCCACCTGACAGGAGAGGCAACAGGAGATTTAGGAAATTGCTGTAGTTCTCTGGGAGAAGATCCTCCTTAACCTGTCTGCCAGCTCAGGCAGAAAAGGCAGGGAGGAGAGGCCCCAGCTGGGAAATATGGGTCTTATTAAAAACATGTTGATATTGGTACACCATTGGTACACCATACCATGTTCCAACTCACACCCTCACCATTACACCACCTCTGTCCAACATCTACAACTTCAAGACAGTGCTAACTGCAAAGGGCCACATTGGAATAACCCTACAAAAAATGAATTAAAGTCTTTAATTTAAAATGTTATGCCTTAAAGGTCATTGAGTAGTCTAACATTTGAATTTGTGAAGTCTTAATTACCACAAATATTTGATTTAATGTCATTTATCCATTTTTTTTATTTTTCTTTTTGTCAAAATGAGTCTAGGTCTTCTGCGTTAAAATCTAAATTTCTGATGTTTGAAATCTTTAAACCTCTATACTTGCACTTGCACCTGTTGGCAAAATGTAGATTCACATAACTCACTCTAGCTACCTCTGCATGGGACCACATATAATACTATACTTATCTGCAATGCATGAATAAGAAAATTATGATTTTTACAAAATCTTTCTTGAATTCAGTTAAAAAATAACTTTAAAAGTCTTACAAAGCATTACATTTGAGTTTCTGATACCTGTAGACAGCCTGTTATAGCCTCATTGTGTTTCTATCATAAAACAATTTTAATTGTAGTTTAGCTGTACCTTGTACCCTTTATTAATATATACATCTCTCCAGTGCTTATTGACTGTCATGACTGTACTTTCAGGAAACCAAGCTGAAGTTAAAGGTGTTATATACCAAGCATAAGGTACAAGGTAGATTTATTAGTCATTTTTTGAACATGACTAATAAATCTACCTACCTAAATGTATAGTTGGGTCCGCCTTGCCCTGATGCGGGCTCTCTTCCCTCTCTTTGTCCGGTGCTTTTGATTTGGTTTCACCCCCTCTGGTCTTGCTGGCTGCTCAGCATATCCTGTTGGTGAAGATCCTCTTGCGGCATGCTGCATTCAGTCCAAACCCTAGACAACTTTTCTTGATGTTGACAAGTGCTTTTTTATTGTAGAAAAGTAGTGCTTTAACAGAAGGGGCTGTTGAGTCGAAAAAATAGAAAAATATAGCAAAAAAGCAGCAAGGATTTGAGGAGCTACTGGCTGCTGCATCTACATGTGCCAGCATGTAGATGTAGATTCAGTTTTGGCTGGGATTGCCTGCACATGGCTCTCACCTCAGATGTCATAAGAAAACATGGATTGAAGTGGCTGAGACGAAATGGTGGCAGCTAGCAGTGCTAGCTGTGGCCTGGCTGTGGGAAGGGATGGCACTACCAGTAGAAACCGTTGTAAGAGCAGAGAAGCATTAATTATCTAGCCAGTGGGATTTGAAAGGAGGGGGCAGTTGTGTATAGACGTTAACCAAGACTTCTTTGAGATTTCATGTTCAATGTTCAACATGGTCATTTTAACCTTTAAACCTTCATCTTTCCCCTGACCCCAGCCAATTGCTTTTTGTGCCTAAACCAAACTAGATTGTAACCACTGTCTAATCACACCATAAAACAGGGAAACAAGAATACAAATTTGAAGTGGCTCGCAAGGATTTTGCAAACCAAGGTTTACAATCTAACCATGAGCGGGAGGGACTCACAGGCACTAACATGCACATGCAGCCAGCCAGGCTGCCAAAACAAAGAACAGAAAAGCTCAGATTACAACACACATGAAAAGAGCGTGACTTCATTCTCCACTCAGGACGCCATTACTCCACTATTTCTTTACATTACTTGCTGCTATGTTAATGTTCTAAATATTGTCATATATAAAACCTACAAGCAGGTATAATGCTCAAGTAAGTTGTGGTTTAATGAGTCAGCATTCTAACATGAGCTAATAAGCACTACATGAATAAATATTTGTTCAAAATTGCATGGTAATACAATATATCTAATGAGATATTTCAGTAATGATCACAGCAGGAGACTGATGGCAGACTGACATTAACATCAGTGAAGCCACACTGTTCGCTAAAATTAAGTCGTGAGCATACTGATAACTTGAGGGGAAAAATGCGTATTTGTATCATGGCTTTTTAGAATCGGTTTTCTTTTTCTCCATGTGTCTACTTTTGTCTACACAATAATCTGTATTCTCCCCAGTTATTTAAAGTTGGAGTGTTATGTTTCTTCCTTTTTTCAGATGTTGGCCTTTGTATAATTCAGCCAAACCCCGTTTCAAATCCATGCCAGTCATACAATGCAAAATAAACTGTGTGATGTTAATTGTGCAGTGATTAAAAATAGAAATTGGAGGATGCTCAAAAAGCATTTCTGTCTGTTGAGGTGCGTCAGTGCTCCAGTTGTTAGAAAGCAAGAGAGGTTTGGTGAGTTATTGTGACTTGATCCCTTCAGAGTCACAGAGTGAGAGGGGAATGTGGAGAACAACAGTCCTGGTTACAGATTCAAGTTCATCAGCCAGAATGACGCACAGTGACACACACACACACACACACACACACACACACACACACACACACAGGAGCATAGCTGGGTTCCCAGAGATAGATAACAACCCTCGAATCCGACTCCTCCCCCCAGCCCCGTCCAGACAGAACTGGCTGTAGCTACCCAGAATACAAACTGGTAAAACACTAACTAAGCGATTAAGTGAGAGTTGCATAAATTGGCTGCATTCTCTCTCCTGACAACGAAGTGTCTGTGCCACACACACACACACTTACGTGGCCACGGAAGTATCAAAGACCTCTTGAGTAACATTCACACAGTTTGTGTTTGAGAGAGGGTCTTTCAGGACAGCAGTGTTTAAAAGTGCCTTTGGTGTTTTCTGAGTCTGGCATCAGAGGCTGATTCTCTGAAAAGTCATAATGAAGCTGTTTGTTTGAAATGAGGTTATTGTGGGACTAAATTGCGGAGGGTGAGTTTGTACTCTTCAGAATTAGCTTTTCTAACACTCAGGACAGCCCTGTGTGTGTGTGTGTGTGTGAGAGAGAGAGTGTGTGTGTGTGTGTGTGTGTGTGTGTGTGTGTGTGTGTGCATGCTTGTATGACAGCAGTGAGTAGAGATCTCCTCAGTAAGGCACATGCTAAGCTATATATAGTGCACGCTGTGAATGTTTTATGCGGCTCCATGCAAATGTTGTGTGTCTTTGCTGCCTTGAAAGAGAAGGTGTCGTCAGTAATGGTGTGCTGCGTTATCTCAGACTGCAGTGGGTTATGTAAACCCAATTTCACACAGGAGTGGGGAGGGGAGGGGAGGAGAGGGGGAGGCATTGCTACACACAGTCAGCACTGACTGAGGGGGATGAGGCAGAGGGGAGGACTGCAGCATTTTACCCTCTTTTTTTGTTTTCTCCTCCCCCCTTCATCTCGTCTTTCTCTCTGTATCACCTCTTTCTCATAGCTTCCCCGTTTTCCCACCGTTCAGCCCGAACCCTGGACTCCATGACGTTACATTTTCTGTAAAGAAAGCACAGAGCAGAGTTTTCTATTCCTAGAGCCTGGCAGGCACACACACCAAAACACGGCTGAGCCACTTGGATAAATCCTCAGTGTCATTCAGGGGTAACTTGGCCTCTATTCTACCAATTAGGCCCGAGGGAAGACGGGCGGCTGGGTCAGTATAAGGCCAGGTGCGGCTCGAAGTAAACAGAGATGAGTCTTCATTAGTCTCGGCCTCGTCTTTGTTTGGCTGAACTGATGCCCTGATTGACCCGAGGGTTTGTGTGTGTGTGTCCAGGTACTATAAGTGTATACCTGTCTGGTTGCCAAAATAAAACATTGGCATTGTATGTGTCTGCAAACCATAGATATGTTACACGTATATGTGTGTTATAGGTATGAGCTTGTCATCAGGAGGAGTAGGGATGGTGGGTGTTGTGACACAGAGGTGAGATGACTATAGAGCACCAGAAAGCAGCGGACAACTGTTGAAGACAAGCAAACAAAAGCCAGTATTTTTGCATGACAGGTTGGGACATTTGGACCTGTGCTTGTAAGGACCAAACCGGGTGATTTTTGCCAAAATATTACCTTTTTAAACCCTCACTAAAAGGGTTTGTGCCTATATGTAACTACATGTGAATCACAGCATGGTTTACAGAAACGTAAGTTACCAACTTTTACTCTAGCGTTTGGGTTGTGTATAGACCGCATTAGCATGACCTCACCCTAACAACAACAGTCACTTCCCAATTGAAAACTGGCAATATGAATCATGAAGATATGTGAAATTAGCAAACGTGTTGATTTTGCTCTTTGCAGATGGAAATCTGAAAAACCCAAATCCTTCTCCACTTGGTATTGTTACCCAGCAATCAAACATAGCTTAACGTTTTGTACCTCCTTAGTGTCTAGTGGCAGAAAATATTATGAAACTCTACATGATGTTTGTTTAATAGGGTTTTTTCACAGCAGCAATATTCTCCTCATTCTTTTTATTCCTCTTTCTCTTGTCTATAATGTATGTTGTGTATTAGGTTTTCATGTTTTGTATTATCTCAATCACACAGAGCTATGTTTTCTGTGTTGTGCTTGTATAAAGTACAAAAAAAATGATGTAACTTTCGGTCCATGCAGAGTTTCTTAAGAGAGGAAATGGTTAGCTGAAAGTAAAAACTTTATGATAAGTGGATTTATTATTATTGAGTTTTTTATGCTGCTGGGAAAATAACCCTCTTTGCACTAAACTTACAATATCTTATTGTTTCTTGAGTTTCTTATTTAACTTCATAGACTTATTCAAAATATTTTCATTTTTTTCGGTCTATCTCTTTTGTTAACTTAATTTATTTCTACCAGTCTAGCTCTATGTACCCTGGCTGTATTTCATAGCTCGCTGCCCTTTAGCCCTGTCTCAGTATGTCCCTTCCCCCTGCTGCTGCTTACATAAGAGGCTAATAAATAAAATAGAAACACAATACTCTACTCTCTCCACGGGATCTTCAAACACTCACACATGACACTGGCCCAGAGACTACAGCGAGGGTTTTAGCAAGAACATTTTCCCTTACGCACAAGCCAGGTGTGCATTGTTCACATGCACAATACACGCTAACATGACTGTAACATTTCAGTACGGTGGGTTTTTTTTTCTTCTGACCTCAACGATTTGGGTCAGCCTGTTCCACTGAAGGAACGGGGCTTAATCTGTAAACAACGGGTTACCTTTTGCTGTGAGCTGCTCTGCACACAGATTATTCTTGAGCTTTTCCAAAAACAGACTAAAAAACAAGCAAAGTGACCCTCTGTGGCACACCTTCTCCAGGGCCGGGGTCACTCGGTCTACCTCATTAAACACAAAATGCAGTTTGTCCCCCACATGCTCCATTAATAACTGCATCGTTAACCAGTCTATCTATCTATCTATCTATCTATCTATCTATCTATCTAGATATCTATGTATCTATCCATCTATCTAAATATCTATCTATCTAGCTATCTATCTCAAATGCTGATTTCATTGCACGGTTTGTAACACTGCACCTCACATGTAATTAAAGGAGAATACTTACAGGTTCCTGTTTTTAGTTGTCCATATGGACAACAATATTTAAGTCCAGGTTCAGTTGAACCCACACACACGACATGGGTAGCTCACAGTGGAAAATCATAAAGCACAGTCACTCAAGTCCTATAGTACAATTTTGAGATATTTGTACTTCACTTATTACCTTGCTTTAGCCTTCTACTCCACTACACTTAAGTTGGAAAACATTTTACTTTTTACCCCACTACATTTATTTGACAGCTTCTTTTTTGCAGTGGGTATGTTGTTTCTCGACAACACTTTGCTAAAGTTAGGTTTAGGCACAGAAATTACTTGGTTGTGGTTAAGAAAAGCTCAAATTTTGGCTGAAAACTCCCAATCACTGGGAAACACCACAGTGTGTTGGTGAAAAACACCTTGGTTCTGTGGCTCAAACATTGCTGGGATCTCCATAATGTGCTGCTTAGAACACCCAGCTTTGGTGCCACAAACAGCGGTGGTAATGTGGCAAATAACAGCTGCTGTTGATGGTTTTGAACAGTGGTCCACAGCTTGGCAAGTTGTGAATCCCAACCTTTTTGGCTTGTTATGTTATGACCTCTCAGATTTATCTTGTGAGCAGCTGAAAGGAGCCGGACCCCTGAGTTGGGCACTACTGCACCAAACCAAACTTTATATAAAGTAGTTAAAACTTGCTGTATCATGACCGATAACTACAATAAAATGCTGTTTACATATTTACGCATCAGTTTTAACAATCTAACAATGTCACATAATGGTATTATATCAGTCAGGGGAGATATTTTTCTGCAGAATAAGTGCTTTTACTATTGATATTTGATGTATATGTGTTTGATAATACCTAATAATAGTTTATTCAGGACTCAGGACAGGAGTCTTCTTACATTGTTGTTTTGGTACTTTTACTACAAACAAAGAATTTTAATATTTCTTTCATCACTTGTTGCTCTGAGTGAAATGGTTAACAGGGGATGTGTGATCATACACACAATGATATGCCCCAAATCCTGGCCCAGGTGCATCTTGTGTAAACAGCTTGACATGGGAGATATCTTCAGGTTTGGCATGAAAGGTTCCCAAATACTGTGGGTCACCTCCTTGCTGTCAACAAATGGGTTACGGGATGTATGTAAATGTAGTATGATTAGTAATGAGCCATGCAGCCTTCCTCCAAGGGTAGGAGGTTAAAAAAATGCCAGATTATAGTGCGCCATTCCACAAGATATAAATACTAAGATCTCTTTTATATGCATCATTTTATTCATATTTATTTCCAAACTTTAGCCTGGCATATTTTGTATTTTGGGGAAAATTTGGTAGGGATTTACTCAAAATAATTCTTTGAGTTTGAGTTTGTTTATTTGGTTGCAGTATTGTAGTGTTTGTACATAGTTTTATATGTTACTACTGTTTAATGCATTTGATTGTTTGTTTTTGATATCTCTTTCCCTTAAAAGTAGAATTGACACTGAACGCATTATCCTGATTAAATTAGCAGAAGTTTGCTGTGTTTTTCCCAGTTTGCTCGCCAGACTATCAGCAGGTCAGTGAGGTTTAAGGGTTAAAATGAGAATGAAGAGGATACATGCCAACAATATGTAGGTTATGCCTTGGTTATGTAGGGAGAAGGGGGAAGACCAGGGCTGTGGAAGAGAGCTGAGGATGGGAAAAGGTGCTGGGGTCAGGTGTGTGCCGAGAGCTCGCCCAGTCCCCCCGGGCTTGTGGTATTTCAGATCCCAGTGCGACTCACAGTACATTACACCCTGCTTCTGACCTTCAGTTATCTAACCAGCCTGCCAGCACCAAGCCAAGCAAACTCTCGTTGTCTCTGTCTGTCTCTCCTTTCCATCTTATTTATCTGTCTTCTTCCCCCGCTCTCACCAGATAAGCCAAAGCAGTTAAAACAGGATAATCAGTCTCTCCAGGACTCTAGGCTACTTTTGGGACTGTTGTCACCTAAAATGCCTGATTTATGGAAGCTTTTCTAAAATAAAAATTTAAAAAAGGGATGCATGTTGCAACGTTTTTAGATTTTTAATTAATTAATTTTTTTGCAATGAAAATGCGAATGGCTAAAATAGTTGCTTGTTTGTATATTTCATGAAAAACTGAGGACAAGTAATTCCAGTGAAAATAAAACCACACTGTTCTTTGTGTTCAAAGTAACCTTACCAAAAAGACTGGATAATGCTCAATCCCTTTGTGAATCATACAACATTAACCTTACCACTAACCCTGGCTGGAGAAAATTATACTTCACAAAATATTTCACCAAATACCTCAATATTTACATTGTGAAGTTATTGTTGTCTGCGCCAGGCGTGCATATTTAAACTGACTTTCCTTGGGTCTCTCAGCACTCATAATAGATGTGGATGCAGCAGCCTTGGTCATGGTGATTTTTATTTTTACTGCTGTCAATGCACTTTAGTCAGTCTCCAGGTGTGTTTTATGGTAGAACAGTGATTGACAAATGATTACTTTTGTTTGTGGTCTACAACAATGTTGCACACAATGCAAAAGAGTTTTTAATTAGTTTGCATTTCATAGATTTTGATAGATTTGATGATTTGATACAGTATTGACATTATATTCTCAATCCTCTGGAACAAGATTGGAACTGTAGGCCTGGCAAGTTTATTTATATAGCACACATTGGCAACAAATGTTTCCTCCTTGACTCCAAAAACAAATACATACGTTTTATCATTTTTAAATTAAAGAAAATTGTAGCACACTGAGTCATTGATTTGTTTAATGCACTCAGTCAGAGCTTGTATTGGACCATAGCTTCCTGGTGATATAGTTATGTAAATTTGTGCGTCGTGTGCATAATTATGGTAACACATTTTATAGTTTTCCATAATCTGAGTGGAAGTGGAAGCATGTAGATGTTAAACATCCAGAATGGAGCCCTGGGGCACTCGTTGGGCTGTCGTTTTTTTAACGATCAGATATATAATTACTGATAGACACAAAGTAGCCCCCGTCTTTAAAGTAGCACTTCAACTAAAATGCAAGAAAAAGAAGAGCTTTCTAGATGCAAAGTCTATCTGTTTGAGGTGCTCTTTGGGTAAGGATATACTGAAACTTGAAAACTCCAAGGTACTCTTTTTAAAATGTTAAAATGGCTGTATTTTCAAGGCATGGTCATGATGGACCTTATAAAAGCACACTCTGACGCATATCCTCATCATACCAAAAAAAAAAGACATGACAAAGGCTTTCAGGTCCAACATGACCATGCCGTGAAAATAAAAGCATTTTAACATTTTAAAGAGAGTGCCTTGGAGTTTTCATTGGAGTTTTCAAGTCTTAGGAATCGAACTAGGTTAGTACTGTGCAACTGAGATCTAGTAAAACAAAGATCTAAATTCTGCCACTGTCTGTGTTTAAGTGGATGTCACTGAAGACCTTAACGAGCCGTCTCAGTGCCGTGGTGTTGTCAAAAACCTGACTGAAAAACATAAAAACTGTTAAATATCAGAGCAAACAGTGACATTTTATTTCTTCATCCTTGGTCGCATGGCACCACAGGGCAACATTTATATCCCCTTTGGTACTCTTTCATCTTGTCTGCTTTGACTGGTTGATGATTGATGGTCTGGTTTGGTCTCTGTTGTCTTCGTCGTCTCTGGACTGTGGTTATGAAATCATCCCGCAGTGGACTGCTGAGTGCTGCTGCAGAGAGAGAGCGGAGCTGCTTTCTGCTAAAGCTCACACCTTTTCCCCACTCAAAACAGGCCTCAGACGGGGAGGGAATTTTGAAATCTAATTATGATTTTAAGTGAGTGTGTGAGCATGTGTCTGTGTGTGTGTCTGTGTGTGTGTGTGTGTGTGCGCGTGTGTACGTGTGTGTTTGTGTGTGTGGGTACACCTTTCACCCATTCCCATCTGTAGTCTCCAGGTAACCGTGTAGCAGTTGCTTTTAGTTAATTACCTGTTTTCCCACCCTGTCCCTACTTCTCTCTCTCTCTCTCTTTCTCACACACACACTTTCACTCTCACTCTCTGCTGCAGCAGTGCACAGTCAATGCACTTTTTAGAGAAAAACATCTTCACATCATGTTTGCAAACTTTGGGATTTACCTCTGTGTGTCTCAAGTGTGCAGGTACTGTGTCTTTACTGTAAATGTTTCGTAAACTGTATCATTATTGCTGCAGGGTGCTGATTATGTAATGGCTTGTACTGTAGAATAGCAAGGAAGCAGGGTGCAGCAGCTTTAGTCATGTTAGGAATGTACAGTAACGCGTCTCATTGCAAATGCGAATTACCCCCTGGGGCCTGATTGGTGCCCTGTCTCAGCCCTTTTCTCTTGTCATCATTCCCAAAACTATATTTACTTCTTTCCTTCTTGCAGTCTCTGTAGTTTTCTAGAACTTTTTGCCCTTGTTACCTTTATCCCTGTTTAACCCACTCCACCTCTCCCCACACTCATATTTGGATAGGTAAATAAACCGGCAAGGAGAGCAAAGATCTCACCCGTGTGAGCTAGATAGACACATCCACTTGTCCATCCGCCCCTTTTCCATGACTGCAAATCATTATCATCACCATGGATACTTCCATAAATAGACCAGAACACTCAGTGCATTACAGAGAAGCCAAAGGTACTGTACACACACACACACACACACACACACACACACACACACACACACATGCACACATACACACACACACACACACACACACACTCAGTTCATACCTGAAGTGAGGGGACAATGGTGGTAGCCTCTTTTCAGGGCCCCTCACATGTGCGGTCTGACCCACTTTCAGACTCCCTAACTGTGACACAGCAGTAAGTGCAGACACAGAGGAAAATAGTTGGATGATTGAAGAGTCCAAACTGGTTCAAGATTGATGTAGAATTTGGAGAAAACAAAAAGTGAAGTAAATAATAGTTCAGAGTTCACATGCCCTGTTGGAAGTGAATGGACATGAAAAAATAGACAAAAAAAAAAACCCCACATATTGATGTTTCTTAATGTCATTCTGACGCGGCTTAATGCAAAAATAATCAGTTTTACTCAAAATGTGCTGAAAATAATCTGCTGTTTGTATCATGCTTAATATTACATTTTCTGTATGTAATGTTTCTTTATTATTTCTGTTAAGATAGCAACAGCTGTAATTTCCTTAATCAGTGGTGATCTCAGTTTGTTCCATAACGGCAGGCAGCTGACCTGTGGAAGGCTGCAGGGAAGGAGTACAAACCTCTGGTAAAGCTTTAATCAGTTAAGAGGATTGATCTGTGAGGTTACATACCTTTGGGGATGGATTTTCTCTTTCAACATCATATTAACAACTACAGCTCAGCACATTAAGACACACACACACACATGCTGCACACATTTTATTGGGCACAAATGTATATTGCACACAAGGGAAGGAGATCCGTAAATCCACTTCCAGATAGTCAAAAGTACGTAAAAGAGACCAAATCAGCCTTAACTTTGAAGTAACGACCCATGAATAATCTTCGTATTTCTTCCAGGGAGTCCTGGTTAAGATGGCAGCATAATCAATTTCACATCAAAAACAGTTTCACTTAATTAGAGCACATACAACACATGATAAAAGCTGCTCAAGTCATGATTATTAGAGAAGTAAGGTATACAGGTGGTGTTGGAAAGATCACTTTTTAAATGTAATAAGACATATAACATGTTTCCTTCAGGGCAGTTTGTAAAAGGCCTTTAGAAGAGCAGGAAGTACTTCAAAGGTAACAGCATTTTAGAGCTCATTCCAGACGCAGGGTGCATGACAAGAGAAAGCAGTTTTACACCCTGGAGACATTTAAAATCAGATTTGTAGATTGAGCGCTATATCGTTTACATTTGAAGACAATATAAATTCCAATATTTGGTTAAAAGTAAAAAAAAACATTCTCAAATTCAAACTTTGTAGAGGATGAAAAGTGGAACTACTCCACAGTGACTTTAAAACACAAATGTATAAATGGACGGTTAGGTTCTAGATGCATGTTTATGTCAAAATGCAAAAAAAAAAAAAAAAAAGTTTCACTGTCTATTTACTTTTGTATACAGTTGATGATTAAATATTTAATCTGACCTAAGTTAAACATACTGTGTACCCTTAAATTTAACCAACAGCTATACATACGTTATTTGCAGATTATATAATTGGATAAAATCTCAGAAAACCCCTTGCAGTAGTTTGATAAAAACTGCATTTTAAAGGTCTAGTATGCAAGATTTGGTGGCATCTAGGGGTGAGGTTGCAGAGCATAAATCCTTAGTTTCTGGTGATTATACTATAATGAAAACATAGTTCTGAATGTAATATTCCAACTCCAACTGTAGAGGAGTATCTAACTGGTAAAGGCATGAAATTACCCAAATTGGATATACAAGGTTTTCACAGAACAAAAGTATGCCCCCCACCTTTTTTCCATTTAGAGAATGTCAGTACAAGTAGACAAGAAAAAACAGCACAGACTAAACAAAAGCACAGTGTAATCTCTACAATTTTTATAACAGCAATGAATTAAGAGTCCATCAGTACAGCACCAGTCCTTGTGGAAGTCACCAGGTGACCCTTTCTCCAAAATAGGCCAGAAACAAAAACAAGTCCCTTTGGCACAGCTAAAGCAAAAGCATCAAAAACCCATTCCCTCCATCAGTATGTTGTTATTCATTGAAAAAGAAATATTCATAATATTTGCTTAACATAAGACATACAGCCCAAAAAGCCCATACGTTTACTACAATATAGTATCTGGCTCTTATGACATAATTAGTCCTTTTATAAAAAACAAAAACTGATTCTACACAAGTAACATGATTCTTTACAATAATGCAGGTTGGCTATCATTGACTCAAATGCTGCATTTGCAATCTGAATTAACATTCTAATGACGTTGTCAGATGTAACACATGATTATCTAAAAATTCTCATGCAGTGTTGAATATGAGACTTTTGCATGTAATGGAATATAGTGGCACTGAGGACATGTCCCACCACAGGAAAGGGGAATGACTGAGTGAGTGACTGACTGACTAAATTAACAAATGTCAGCAGGCTCTGCTGCATGCTGGGAGAGGCCTTCTCTCTTATTGAGGAATCCCCACGGCGGGCCTGAAGGCGAAGAGCAGCACATTCTGTTGAGCACTCGGATTCCTCCCCAGAGCCGAAGTCTTCCTCACACTGTCTAAACTAAACCCACTGAACTACACTTACCCTGCCTCCACCTCAATCATCTGCGCAGTCATCTCTGTGTGAAGCACGACAGAAAATATTTGTCATTTATGGCTGTTAATATGAACAGGAAGCTTCACATCTATCATCTACGGTTCAGTCTCTCTTTTCATTTCCTGCTTTGATTTCCTCTGTAATTATTGATCACGTCATGATGATGCAGACGACAGGGTGTGCTGCAGGTCACCGCTCATGCAACGTCACCCCTCTCATTCATGATGACAGCATGACACAAATTGCAAGCAGTTAAAAATAGGCAGCGTAGAGGTGGTTTAACCCTTTGTAACCTGACAAAATGGGTTTCATTTCTTTAAAAACATGGGAGGAAGGCAATGAACAACTTAGCAACACATGGCCCTGAAAATTGCAAGACATTTGTAAAACGTACGTTAGAAGAACATATCTGGAAAATAAGTAAGAAAAAAAGGTCAAAACAAAAAAAGACTCCAACAAAGTGCAGAAAAAACTTTAAAGAAGTATATATGTATATATAAAACTAGACTAAAACTATGAAGAATAAATGTGTCTAAAATGTGACTAAAACTAACAACAATTTTGTCTCAAAACTAAGACTTAAAAATAGCTGCCAATGTTAGCACTAGTCTGAATGCAGCACAAGAGTTTTTCCTTTTCCCTCTCCCTTTAGTCCTCTCTCCTGGATGATAAATCTTTTCCTTATTTAATATGTAAAAAAGGTTTTATGTCTCTTTTCTGTGGCACACAGACAGTGCCATGTCACTCAGAGTTTAGCAGCAAAATTCCTAACCCAACACCTCCTTTCCTCAGCCTGTTGCCAGATTAATCAGATAGGCCACATTCTTGTTGGCCATTACATGTCCCCTTGGCTCAAACCTCCTCCTCCCCCATGAAAACCCCTCATTAGTTTCCCCCCAAGCCGTTCTTTCTTTTCTGTTTCACCTCCTTACTGTCTGGATCTCTTTTGTGTCAATCTGTCTGGAAGCTGGTCTGTAATTCAGCTTCACTTTATTTCCCAGAATAACTCCCAGTTCTTATGTTATGTAGGCTAAAGGTTCTCAAGTACTAAGTCTTCCAGGAGAGTAAAGCTGTGCTGTAGACTGTATAGGAGCTGGGGGGGGCACATAACTGTAGGAGGGAGGGGATGAAAGTGTTTGTTGTATCAGCACATGTGGGAACATATGCACTCAATAAAGGTACTCTATATTTCACTGCAGCACTTATACCCCTTTTCAACCAAAATTAGCTTGCGTATATTTTTTTAAACACATGTAAACCCACTAGAAATAGCTCATAGACTACTCTTCCATTGCCAGTAGAGCAGAGCTGTGTACACAGCTCTGTAGCATGCCATAAGGTATGCCTTTCTTTGTGTGTAACAGGAGAAAGCAGCATGAACGGAGGCCTGTGAAAACTTTACTGTTGTTACTTCTCTTTGTACATTACTGACTTTTTCAGTCTCTCCTTTAAACTGGGCGCAAACTAATTTGAATCGATGTTTTAGCGCTGCTGAGATTTAGACACAAAGTTTGGTGGCGACTGCAGAGATATTTGACCCGGGAGTGAATGCCAGTTATAACCTTTCCCATTACATTAAAAAGCTTGATGTTAGCATGTGTTACCCGGGCTTTACGTGTAGTGGAAATGAGGTTTTACTGCAGGTCTCACTGTTTTATTGCTGATCTGATCACTTTGAAGGGATAAAAGCAGATCTCCACTGAAAAAATATGAGGGGCTTTTCTTTTGGCACCTTCAGCCACTTAGAGTCAAATCATGCTATGTTGACTAGCATTTCCATTATCTGTTTAAAGGAGCTCTATATAATATTCAGAGTATTAATATAGCAGCAAACAACTATTAGCTATCTAAAGATATATCGGAGTAATGGCATCTTGGGCAGAAAAGTCACGTTACCTTGTTTTTTGTAATTCGAGCTTCTCTGTTTGTTGTTTTGGTAGCCAATCCAGCTATGCATGCATGTTAGTGGATGTGAGTCCCTGTGAGAGTTTCTCACTGGCTAACTAATTGCTGTCGCTGTGCACGGCACAGCGCACTGCCCTCATAGGGTGGTTATCACTAATAATGGGATGGCATTGGGATATTTTGCAAAAGGATAAACCGACATGCAGACTAGACGAACCAGGGAAAAAAACACAGATCTTCCAATAAGATGACCAGCTGTACCTCCTGACCCACAGCCATGCACAGAAACAGTTTACTTAAAGTTTAATTTTATATATAGTTATTGGAGACAAATGAATCCCCCCCAAAAAGAAATAAAATGAAAACAGTACATCTGCCATAATGATAATGTCCTGAAGATATTGACAGTTTGGATTTTTTTTTTTTTTTTAAAAGGACTTTGCCGAAAGTACAAAGGACAAAATGTAGGAGCTGAGGATTATTTTAGAAACCCTGTGTTTGAGTAAGAACAAGTAATCCTACTTTTTTCCTAAAGTACAAAATGTGCATACCGAAAATCTGGAGGAACCTTGTTTGAGGAAGAACAAGTTTGCTAGTCTAATCTTTTAATTCATTTTACTAAATTCCTTTTGAGTCACACAATTAACAAGCTTATAATTTTTTAGAACCCTCTTTTTGAGGAAGAACTAGAAGAAGAGGCTAAGGTTAAGTTTTTCCCCCAAAATGTGACAGTGTAATGTAATATTAACACATACACTAAATAATGTCTTTAAAGCTGGGCTGTACAGTTTCTGAAAAAGGAAAGAAAAAAAAAAACACACCCCCAAAAAAACAGTCCATTGATCTACAGCTCTCTGTGGCGGAGGGGAGTGAGGCTTTAGCCAGCTATGTAAATATGAGATTTTCTCTCCATCTCTAAAATCCTTTAAAGATATTTGAGCATTTTTCATTGCATTTTTGTCAGATTCTCTTTTAGATGCTTTTTGTAAGTCAATCTTCTGTTTTTCATTTGTTTTGCAAACTTAGATTGTTTAAAGTCTGAAAACAGAGCCAAGACAAGGTGCAGAAGTCTAGTTTCCTCTCGAACCAATCAAATTACAATATGTACAAAGTTTATTATGAGATTTTTGCCCAATGATGCCAAAGTAAAACTGCTAAGCTAGCTGTAAGTTTGAAAATTAGGCCTGTTATGGAGTGTGCTTGATATTATATGGTCTAATGTCAAGCTGTCTTAGCAAAGAAATCACAATATCAACTCTGAAAAAAAGAGAGATAATATTTACCTATTGACACTTGATGACAGTTATAAACGTTCATAAAAACATAATCATGTTCATGACAGGCCATGTCAGTCTTATGCACGCCCATTTAAGTAAAGTCTTTTTTATTTATTATATTTATTTTTTTTTTTAGACATTTTTATTTTCAAACTACAAGAACTTCTCTGTATTTGAACAAATGTAGAAACTGTAGAAACCACTGACAGCTCAATCTTGGTGTCTCACTGCCTTGGCATGAAAAGTTTGCGCCGGAGGAACAGAGATGGAGAGAGGATGAGTTGGAATCAGGCAGTGAGAAAAACCCACATTAGAGCAAAAACAGAATGTGCTGTTAAAGTGTTTGGCTGATTTTTTTTTTTTTAATCAATGTTAAAACACTTTTACAGCTGCAAGCTCCTTGGTGCAGAATACCACACCTACACATTTAGGAAGTGCCTTCCTCAAAGACGCTACAGTTGTAGCTGTTAGCACTTGTGTTGTTTTGCTCAATTTGATGGGATTGCAAAAGTTTGATATAAGTAAAGTCATAAGTACAAGTATAGTTTTAATATACATATAGTGTTGCATTAATAACACAAAATTTGGAAAATGGTTAAGAAAAGCTCCTTGTACATGGGAGTCAAGTTTCAAGTTAACCATTCTTAGAAATTATTTTTTATTGAAGGATAATATACTGTAGTATAACCCAAGACACTATCTAAGAGTCAAATTTGTAGAGTTGTTGTGTCGCTGACATCAGTCCACGTTTAATTACAAACAATTCTGTCGCTGAGGTGAGGTGAGTGTTGTGTAATAGCCTCTCAAAGAAATATCGCCGTAGACTTGATATACTACATCTAATAACGTAGAATATCTATTTTTACTTAAAGAGGCCTGCTCTACAACATATATGATGTCAGACATTTGACACATTATGCCATGGGAAATATGCCTATGAAATGCATGGATGTATAAGAAGAACTGGATACAGCGTTACAGGAGGAGCCCCGTTCATTCCTTTGCGAGTTGCTCAGTTGCACAGGAAGCCAAAAAAGTTTGACATCAAGGGTGTTAAATTACTCCGACCTTATTTAGCCCATAGAGCAGGTGCACTGGAGACTTTCCTTGACGAGCGGCTTACTGTGGGTTTGGCGCTCCACTAAATTAAATGGGGATAAAATTATTTAATGATGTGGCTCTTCTAGACTTTCCAAATATTAGCAGACCACATGGATCAAATCCCAATTTTAAAAGTATCATTTCACAGGGGGTTGTGATGCTTTAAAAACATTTATCCACAGATTTCCAGATGTCTACAATGTAAGTCTTTGGGGAAAAAGTCTTTTGGGGCCCAGACGTTGTAGTTCCATAGTTTGGCCACTTTGTCATATTAACTTAAATGTACATGCAATTCCTGAAGGCCTCATGAAATGCAGTGAGATGTTGAGGGCTGACCCTTGGAACAGACTAGAGGACATGATATCTAAAATAAAACCCAAAAAGTTATTTTGCAGTATCACTACATTTTAAAAGACATGAACACATAAAAAAAAACAGGGATAGTTGGACATTTTGCTCCAATATACAAGATGCCAGCACTGTCTGTTCTGACACTGTTACATTATGTAACTGACCTTTGAGGCATACATCTTCAGGACACCACTGGAGGTTTGTCTGCATTGCATTAAAGACAGTGTGTGTACATGGATGCATGTTTACTGTGTCTGATTGTGAGTTTCTGTGTTGTGTTTGTGTAGGTCAGTATGTAGGCACAAGTGGAAAGCACATTATGTCATGTTTGTTCCACTATATGTGAGTAACACG
Source organism: Plectropomus leopardus (assembly GCF_008729295.1). Classification (NCBI taxonomy): domain Eukaryota; kingdom Metazoa; phylum Chordata; class Actinopteri; order Perciformes; family Serranidae; genus Plectropomus; species Plectropomus leopardus. The sequence goes on from NC_056463.1 coordinate 10,814,998, forward strand.
TGGGAGATATTCTGCTTGGTCGCACACACAAACCTGACGGGCAGAGAGGATGGCGAGGGCTTAGCAGCAGATGTTAGACCACTGCTGCACACTCTGTGGCTCTGCTTCCTTATCAGCAGTAGAGCACACTCACTAACAAACTCCCAGTGTGTCGACCTGTAAAGCCCAAAGCTCCACTGTGGAAAGTAAATTGACACACAGGTTGGCCTGGAGGGAATAATCTGTTTGTGTGCTTCAAGAAGAAGCAAACAGCAGCTTTTGCACGCTCTGTACTTACCTCAGTCTCTGTTGTTTCCTTCTGTTTCCTCTGTCGGGCCCTTAGGTCCTCATTACGTATCAGACAAGACTAGTATGAGTATCAACATATTGATTCGTGTTGATACATTTGTATTATAGTTGAATATAATATGTTGAAGCGCTGCTGGACAGTCCCTCTTCCATTTAATGTAGTTTCAGTGAATAGATTTCTAGAACTACGAAGAAACATACTTAAAAAATGTGTGTTAAACAGAGGTGAAAGCAGCATGCCTCTGGCTATAGATAGAGAAGAATACCTGACCACATTGTGAAAGGTAGTCCAATGTTAACTTGCACTTTTAACTCAGTTTTTGGTCTCCACCAACTTCTGAGGGCAATATCTGGCTCTTTAGCTGCTGAATGTTCCACAATGTGCATGAGCTAGTCTCTGGCTTTGGTTTGTTGTATGGGGCTTAGCAGGTATTGTACAGTACATACAGTAACTATAAATGCAGTGAGAGTGAACCAAAATAGAAAATTTCTGGGTCAGAACCAAAACAATTAGCTTAAGACGCTAAGAACCTTCCCAGAGTGTAGGGTAATTGCAGAGTTGTGTGATAATTCTCTTTGTGTTCATCGCTATAAAGCCCTTATTCAAACATTATGATTTTTGCCTTGGAGTAGCTGTGGCTCAGGTGGTAGAGTGGGTCATGCCCTAATCAGAGATTTATCAGTTTGATCTCTGTTTAAATATCCTATCCAAGATACTGAACCCCACATTGCTCCTGATGGTTGCATCCTCAGTGTGCAAATGTGTATGAATGGTTAAAAACTGAGTAGTTGGCAGTTTGCACCTTGTATGGTAGCCTTGGGTGAATGTTACTCATATCGCACTTTGTGTGGTCAAACTACCAGAAAAGCACGATACAGATGCAGATCCATCCATTTGCCATCTTTAGTGGGAAAGTTTACAATCGACATTCACTCCTGAGACAAAGTCAATGGTTTCTATCGGCTTCAGCAAATTTCTCCTCTATTTTCCAGCACTACTGTGTGTAACTTATGCAATTCGCTGTCAATTCAGATGACATATAACTCAAAGTTTACTTGATTTCACATGGGACACAAACACTGGTCTTTGGGGGAGAGTCCTGTGTTTGTTTGACCCAACCACCACCCCAACATGCCTCCCAATGTGGATTTTTTGCTTATTATACTACTTCCCTCTTTACTTTCATCAACACATCACAGCCTTCCAATTATAAGGGTTACATATGAATTACTGGCTCATGATTACATGCATTATATACACATCTTGGTGCATTACTGGTACAAACAGTGCATAACAGCAGCCAGAACTGGTAGCTGGAGAGGTACCCGTTATCCTCCTAGGCACTACTGAGGTGCCCTTGAGCAAGGCATCAAACCTCAGACTGCTTGGGGCGCCTGTTTATGGGCTGCCTCCTCACTCTGACATCCCACCATTAATGCATGTGTATAGGTCCTTTTTGTCCGTGTGTGTGTATCCTCTTTTCTTATATCTGTAAATACGCAGACATAATCAAAATCTTTAGTTACATCATTGGATGGAAATGTTGCCATGATCTAAATTATCTGCTATAAAGTATCCTCCCACGTTCTCCAATGTCTTTGTGAAGTGTAGATTCTGCGTAAAATATATCCATTGAATCAGTCTCTGGGCCACAGACACTCTCCCCTCTCACAAAAGGGGATTATTGCGAGGTAATATTTGCTCATGCACAGTCTGTGAGAACAGTACACACACCGAAGCGGTAGGCTTGCTAACAAAGCCTCAGGCCTTCACCCGCAAAAAAGGCAAAATTGAGTTTGGGCTTGTTCACCCTTCAAATTTGATAGAATATATCATCATAGTGATTTCCTGCTGCAGAGCTTGACAATGCCATTTGCACCTGGAAATGTGGATGAGACTTGTACTTATTACCCTGAGATGTCAACAATCTCAGAAAGAGAAATAGAGGAGAGAGATGGAAGATGAACAGAGAAACAGAGGTTGTCACCAGCCTTATGAGGAAACACTGAATCTCAAAGCATCACCCGTGCAATTTTCACGTGCACCTGAACATGTAGCAAGAAATCCTCATTCTAGATGGCAATTTCCCTCCGTCTGTTTGTGCTTTCTACACGAAACTCAACTGCCACTCCACATCCAACACCCCTTTCGCTCTGCTCTCCTCTGCAGTGAGTAAAAGGAACACAGCCTACAGAGATCAGCTGCTCATGCATGACTAAGACCAGTTATGCAATTAAACAAAAACAGCCATTGATTTACTCTTATCTGCCCTGATATAAAAAAATGTTTTTCCATTGGATTGTGATTATCTAATCGAGTCTACCTCTTTTGTCACATGACCCAATGCTGGATCTTATATCTTCTAGAAATTAAGTTTATATAATATTAATTTGCATGAAGGAAATGTAATGCCACCTGGATTAATGAGACACACAATGAGTAAGCCAGGATTCTCTTCTTTTCTTTTTCACAGACTGAACAAATGAGATATTATGTGCTCACAGTTTATAGAGTCAGAGTCAGAGTCAGATTTTGTTTTTTCAGACGGGGCTTGCTGTTTTCCTCTGTTTCCAACCTTTATGTTAAGCTATGCCATCTGGCTGCTGACTGTGGCCTTATATTGAATGGACAGATGCAGTGTGAGTAGTGTTGATCTTATCATCAAACTCTCAGAATAATTATATATTTCAATACGTCAAATTATCCTTTTGTTATCTATTACTGTGTATTAAGGTTGTTAGGGCACTGATCCCAGCTGACATTGGGTAAGAGGCGTGGTACATCCAGTGTAGTTGCTGAAAGAAAATGTTGGCATTCTACTCTATGCAAACCACTAATGCATAACATTTCCACAAATATAGTACATTTGAATATTTCATATGTTACAAATATTTCTTAAGTGACTTATCAGTGGACATTGACTTTTTGAGGATGGTGTAGATGGAGAAGATGGTGGATGGTGTGACATAAGGTGAGACTAAAAAACACCCTTGTTTGGTGCCTAACACCAAACATGGGTGTTTTTTAGTGACCTGTCGCTGTTTACCACTGGCTTCTTGGGCATGACAAGAATTGTTTCTTATGAAGAAATTGCTGCTTTTGCTGCCAGTGTGAACAAAAGGCGATGTTTTTCACTGAGAGGCTGCTTTCTTGCTGGGTTAGTGGCACTTCAGAAGGCAGTTTTTTTAAACAATCACTGCTTTTCCTGCCATAACTGTACCCCTCAAACTGGGTATTTTCAGCCAAAAAAATTGTATTTTCCTAACCTTAACCGAGAGGTTTTTGTGCCTTAACCTAACCACAGCGTTGTTGAAACTTTATGTTTCAACAAATACATCTGCTACATAATACCAACATCTATTTTGGCAATTGAACTGGTGCACCTTGGACAGGTTGCCAGACTGTCAAAGGACTGACATATGGAGATAGACAACCATTCACGCTCACATTGACACCTACACAGAATCAAGGGTCAACAGTTAACCTAACCTTTATGTCAGGCAACAGTAACTGCCGCATCATCAAAATATGCCCTTAATAAATCTTTCTAGTTGACAGGATTGTTTTCATTTTTTAGGATACCACCTGAGTTGAGCTCTTCTGCAGGTGTGGATAAGACTTTACATAATTGGGTAAATTAAGAGAAATTCTTTATCTAAATGCAGAGAAGTAGAAGAGGCAAAACATTTGCAATATCTCTCATTTAGATGAACTCTTTCATTGCATTCCTGAGTGTCTGAGTGGGGATTCAGCAGCAGGTGTAAAAAATGAGCCCTGGCTTGTCACCTTGACCTGTCTGCGGCAGTGGATTTATCTGAAAGCACACAGTCATCCATTCTTTAGCACTATAATTAGAATGTGCACGTCCACACACACACACACACACACACACACACACACACACACACACACTCTAATAGCAAACAGTGTATTGATCGGTCTCATCGTTAGTGGAGCATTTACGCTGTGACATCACAGGAGGCGTGTTCATTTGGACAGAGAAATGGTTCAGCGGGATGTAGAGGGGTGAGCTGAGGTAGGGGCTCCACTGTCGTCTTATGTAACGTTCAGAGTATGATACAATCCATCTATCCCAAATTCTGATGCGCTCTTAATGGGATTTTTGGGTAAACTCTGCACCGCACCCAATCTGCCAATCTAATCCTTCCTGATAGGAGTTATGCAGGCTGCAAAGAAGTGTTCAACAGATGCAAAGGAGAACCCTAATCCTGATATATTTGCTTTTTTAAAAAAATTATTATGCAACATATTCCTCAGCAGTGCAAAGGAGCAAAAATGAACTGAACTGCAATAACCCATCCACCAAAAAACACTGCTCCAACCTATCATCCCACACTAGGGTGTACTGTGGAGCATACAGCTGGGAAAACACACACACACACACACACACACACACGTCTCCAGATTACCCAATGAACATACACCTCAGTTGGTCCAAGAGCTGTAGCGCTCCATGGTACTGGATTACATGTTATTGCAAAACAAACCTGAGTTCAGTGTCCCCTGAAAAAGGACGGATGCAGTGAAACAAACCTGCAACAACAGCAGTGTGTTTTTCCACTTCCCGTCCTATGACACCGTGCCGTAGTAGTACAGGTTAATGATTGATGCTTTACACAGGCCAATCGATAGACTGACACAGAGCTGTTGTCATGTGACTGGAAAAATCCCATTTTTTAAAGATGTTTTGTTACCAGAGAGGAAGCCATATCGACTTTTAGACCCTGACATATCTTGAACAGATTCATCTCAGAGAAGATTCAGCAAACTTTGCGGCAGGTGGTCACTGATGTCAACCAAAAGATGTGGAACGTCACAAAATTTCCTGTAAAATTACAATAAACTATTTGCAGCTTGGCAGCATCCTATGATTACTTTACAATGTAATTTCCGTGAATTACTTTAACACTATATTACCCTAACATTTATAAAATTACAATAGAATATGACATTTACAGTGCAATACTGACTCCAAAAAGCATCAAGATTTACAGTGTTGTACTATTTGTTGAAAAAAAAACTGTTCATTTGTGTTAGAAGTTGGCCATATTTTCACAACAGTAATATTGTCTCCAAAAAACATTTATTTTGCTATATTTCGAAAACATGTAACCCTTTTACATTACTGTTTGAATTTGCCTCCAAAGAGCATTAAGATTTACACTGTTTTATTGCATTTTGGGGAAAAATAACTGTACATCACTGTGGGAAATTTGCTTCTAAAAAGGATCAAAATGTACACTATTATACTGTATTTTGAAAAAACTACAGCCTACATTACTGATAGAATTTGGCTGTATTTCTACAGCAATTTGTTACAGTGTAGCCAATCCAAGTTGAGCATTGTGAATCCCTTTTCATTTGTATGCAGGGGTGGGCAGATCGCAGTGACAGCTTGGCTAGGTCAGGCCAAGATTGGCCGGACAGGCTCCTCCATTAGACCTGCCACTCTGCCGATAGAGCTGAACATTGTGTGCTTTTGCCTGCTCAAGTGCTGCATCGATCCGTAGTGACAGACACACAGAGCCAATGCAGGAGGACAAGGAGGCAGGGCAGCGAGAGCAGGGAGAGCAGCTGCAGCGCTATTCACCGACTGCTGCCACATTTAAAAGACAGGCCTGAAACCCATGCTGGTAAACTTAATACTGTTGGCTTACTGTGTTCAACATGAGGCCATTACTGCTTCGTGTCAGTGCACCATCCAGTCTGCAGTCCCCCTGAGTTTAGCTGAGTGGAAGAGAGATGGAGGCCAACACGCTGAGTTTCAGGTTTAGCTACGATCAGCCTATGATTGATGGAGAGGGCTGTTCAGCGCCTGTGACACACACACTGAGAGAAGGAGGCAATCAAAACCTATACATACTGCTGGTGTGACCTGATGTGAGATAAGAGGCTTGATACTGTTGGGGATTGGAGAAAGCTGCTAAAAGTCAGTGAATGGAAATTTCTTTGCTGAAGGAAAGTCTGCGAGGAGAGATAAGACATTATGTAATTGTTGAAAATTAAGTCGCAGGTCTTCTAGATGGGAACAGCGACGTGACCTCGACTCAAATATATACACACAGGCGCAGACGAACACTGGCTTTCACATAAAACACCAGTGTTTTCATTCAAACATACAATCAGTCAACACAAAAACAGATCATTAACACAGGGCCAACAACATGCACGAAACAGACACAAAAGACAGGAGTTATGAAATATGTCCAGACAGCAGAGCGCTGATAATAAAGACACAGGATGTCCTTGATCTTATTTGAAACCCAAATATTATGAGTAATAAGACCTTGTGGACTGAAAGAAGAGAGTGAGAGGACAGGGTTGCTGTGGTAATATAGTCACACATCTAGATAGCAGATTTTACACACACCATTTTAAATTGCAGCTCTCATATCTATCAATCTCTATTGACCTCTTTTGTAATGCTGTGGATGGTGTGTTCTCACTGTAATTATCTCAGTTTCATGATCTATTTCAGACGTTGAACGGTGAGCGTCTGAAATGTTGAAATCTTCTGACATGAGTGAAATGTTTTCATCACTATCTGTGGAAGAAAACACAGGCAGCCTCTACAACTTTGACCTCATTTCTTAATCTTTATGGTTTTATTGACATGAAAAGAACAGAAAAGTTTCCAGTCAAGTGTTTCATCCAACGTTTGGGAAGTGACTTACCTAGAGCTGTCATTATGGGCAGGCGTGACGCGCTACAAATGAAAGTTGAAATGTTTTATTTTCTAGCTGGGGTACTGTGTTATTTAGCTTAGTCAGCTGACACTATGCTAGCTTTCTGTATATTGCCGTGCACACAGGGATTAAATGTAGCGGTGAAATGTGATGTTAATATGGGGTCAGACACTTAGCAAAAGCACAGATATTATTTTGACCAAATACATGGTTGCTGCACAGGAATTTTTTCAACTTTTCCAAACATTTCCAATTCAACATGAGCATTTAAAAGTCCAAAAGCCAAATTTATTGAGAAAAGATAGATGTTATCATTTACAAAGTTCACAACCTTTTTTATCTAACAAAATACTCTGTGTTAATCAATATTTGATGGTGTTTAGCCTTTCAAAAACAGCATTGTCATTGTGATCAAAAACAGTTCACTCTCCCGCATTCTGCGCTCAAAGACAGACATGCAGATGTGTAAACGGGACGGTCTCGCAGCAGTCTCCGACTGCAGTCAACACCATAAGTCACATTTATACATTAACAAGATAGTTAAAACACTGTTCAATTTAGGATTTTGTTTAAGATTTTTGAAGCTTCATTTGAGAACCTCATTTGAATCTTGGAATGTGCAGAAAAATTACATTTGGTAAATGGATTGATTACTAAATGGGCCTACTGGGCACAGCCCCAGGAGCAGTGTTTTTTTTTTTACATCTGTGCCTATCGTCTCATAATGCCTCATTATTTCAATCCTTTAGTGCTATTTCAACAATGAAAGTTTTTTTTGCCTATACCTGCCCTGGAGATAATGTTCCAGTGTACCACAATACATAGGTAACATTTTAAGAATAGTGAGTTAGTAGTACAACGCACGGTAAGATTAAACCTCCAGTTGTCTAAATGTGTGTGGGCAGGCCTCTCAGGACTTATTAAGGCTACATCTAAATTTACACCAGATTAATTCACGCTTGTGCTATCCACAAATACCCCGCGACAATCTAGGAATCAGGGACAGAGACTTTGATAACATGTTTGTTTTTGAACCTGTTGGTTTTAGACACACAAGCACCTATGGGTGAATGGTTTTTGTATTAGTCCTGTTAAGAAACCTCCAGATTCCAAAGCCTCTGATCCTGTTACATCACCTCCAAAAAACCAGTTTTATCTCTGACCCCACACAAACAAATTCAATCACATCAAACACACTGGGTACAGGCACAGTACACAAAATGTCCCAGCCAGATCACTTAATCATTTCTCTGCAGAATATCCTGAGAGTTGACTGTGTTTTTTATCGTTTGTCTGAGGGCGAGGAGCAAGCAAAACAGGTTACATCACATCGTAGAGAGGATGGCTCATACCCCCAACACACACCCACATACACAGATACACAAACAGAGCCCTGTAGGTCTGAGGATGCTCCACTCACAGATGGTGAGAGGACAGCAAAGCAAAAGGCAGATGGTCCTCCTCTCCTCTCCTCTCCTCTCCTCTTTGTTTCCCTGAGTATCAGCATTACAGAAATGCTGATAAAACAGGTCAAAGATTCAAGATCTGCAGTCATGCTGATAATTGGTTTCTTCTATTAGTGCTAAAACATTTAATTTTGACCCACTTTTTGAAAACAAAACTACTACGAAGCTTCATTCAGCAGTATTTAACAATGATTTGAACACTAAAGATTGCATGAAAGAAGACTTGTTGCTGCCATAGCATCTGTTCTTTGTAGTCTAATTGATAAGCACATTAACACTGTAGCTGCTTGTCTCAGATCTGAGACAAATTCATCATCTGCATCACCCTCCGAAGAGGAAATTAGGCTAATAAGGCCAGTAGTGGTAATGGCGGCACTATTGTGCGTTATGTAATACTACTGTCACGTCCCACTAACACTCTACCCCTCAGAGTAAATCATTCAAACAGCAGAATGACATCCCTTCTGTCCTGCACACAGGACATAACTGGCACGCAGGAGTGTGGGTAGATGTGTTTCTTCATGCGCTAACCTTGCCTTACCTTTGAACGGCGGTGCCTGTATGGCGTTGCTGCTGACGTAGGAGAGAAACATCCCGGAACAGAAGCCAGTCAGATGAGACAGTTTACTCGAAGTTTATGGGTTTTAGGGGGAGGATTTCTCAAAAAATGTCAGGCAGAGAGCAGAGAAGTTTAGAAATGTAGCAATCATGCATGAATGTTTCACCTATATTGTACATGAAACCATAAAAGGATTTCATTATATAAACATTGCCCCCTGTACTGGAGACACAATCCCAGTCTGGTGGAGGCCTCTTTCACAACTCTGTGAAATACCTAAGTTGCGTTGTGTCTGAAGTGAACAGGGTGTGTGTGTGTGGATAACACACTTCTTCTAAGGGTCAAATGGCCACTGAAATTAATGTGGGTGCAAGAACTCATGGCTGCTCATGATCGGTTTTGCACCTTGGCTTCAGGTCCAGTGAAATAGACTGTTACACAAGAGCACACACTGTATGGAAAAGGGCAGAAAAAGAAAAGAGAACAGTATTAATCATTCTGTGTTTTAGAGCAGCAGGGCATATCGCTTCTGTAAGCTGTGTTATGTAATGATCTCTCACTGCGCTCATTCAGGGTAATCAGTGATTAATTAATTAGTGGTGTTTATCAACACAGTCCAGAATCGCGCATACGGGCTTTCCTTTGAGTGTGAGTTACAGTAGATTCTAATTTACGCTGTCGGCATCACAGATCATGAATTACTGTCTTAGGTTGGAGAAATAACAAGAGTGTAGTCAGAGGATAAGCAAAAAATATAACACAAAACCCGCAGCTTTGCCCTCATTTCCTCCTACGTCCGTCCAGATATTTTGATAACACACAGCTGGTCCAGACCCGCAGCAGTCTGGTTTAAACATCAAGTGAGACTTGTCTTGCCAGCATGACCAATCTCACAAGCACAAGGTGGCAGACACCATGTGATGTTGTGAGTATAGAGAAATTGGATTTATGGGGCAGGAGGAAAACAGGCAACAATTCGTTCTGCAGAAGATTCAGCACAGATTCTTCTCTGGCATTTGTAGAATCACAACTTCATAAACCCCCCACTGATACCAACCATTACAGCAAGCAATAAAACACAAAGACTGTCCTTCAGAGGACGAACTGCAAGCACATAAAAGCATGGGTGGATTATGAGACAGTGGGCCCCTGGGCACAGATATGCAAAGGGCCCCACCAACTCTCCAAAGTAGAAGCAAGACACACAGACTTTGTGGTGGTTTTGCGTCTTTTCGTAGTCATTATGCACCTTTTTGTGGTTTTGTGTGTGGTCATTTTGTCTAACTTTGTGGTTGTATTGTGTCTCATAGAGGTAATTCTGTGTCTTTCTGTCTTTTTGTGGTCATCTGTGTTTCTTTGAGATAATATTGCATGTTATTGAGGTAATTTTGTTGTTGGTTTGTAGTTGTTCTGTGTTTCCTTTTGGTTGTTTTGTGTCTTTTTGAAGTCATTATATATTTCTTTGTGGTTGTTTCATGTTATTTTGTGTCTTATTGTGTCTTCTTATGGTTGTTTCAGCAATCTTTGGAGTAATTTTGTGTCTTTTTTTAAGTTTTGTGTCTTTTGTCTCTTGTGGTTGTTTCTGGTCTTGCAGTCATTTTGGTGCCTTTGAGATAATTGTGTGTCTTACTGAGGTCATTTTGTGTCTTTTTTTGGTAGATTTTTGTTGGTTTGTAGTTATTTTGTGACTTCTTGTGCTTGTTTTGTGTCTCTTCGTAATCATTAGGGTTTCTGTGAGATAATTTTGTGCCTTATGAGGTAATTTTGTGTCTTTCTTGCTTCTTTTTTGTTTTGTTTTTTTTACCCCTTGTGTTGTTTTGTGTCTCTTTGTTGTTGTTTTGGGTCCCTTTGTGCTTGTTTTGCCTGCTTTATGTAGTTATTTTGGATCTCTTTACAGTTCCTCTGCATCTCTTTGTGGTCTTTTTGTGTCTCTTTGTGTCTTTCTGGTTGGCACCTATTAATATGAGTGACATTTTGCAAGTGAAGACTAGGGGGCCCCCTGACACTTTAAGCCCCTGAGCCAGGGCCTGCTTGGCCCGTTCAGTAATCCATCCATTCATACATAAAAGTGTCTTCTTGTACAGACATAAATTGTACATTCTGTTCTTTGCAGTGCAACAACAGTATGTACAACAGTATGTGCGTGTACAGCAATGTGACAAACATCTGCATGAGCATGTACAGTATATTTCATTTCATTCAAATGTGTTTTGCAGCTTTTCCTAATCCAAAGAAATGCATAACATTCGCAGCCCATTAGGACGGTGTAATCCTTTGATTTAAGCTGACTGATAAAAATCATGAGTCACCAAAACGAGATTTGCAAAGGTCTCACCCAGAAACAAGAATACATTCAGTACAGGCCACAAAAGATTAGTTGTGTTTCTGCTTGGACTGGACCCAAACCTGAAGAAAAGTCATTTAAGAGCAGCTCTGAAAATTAGAAAAAAAAAAAAAAAGAAGTAGCAGTGAAAGAGAGACACAGAGAGAGGTAGTGACATTGGACTCTAAGCAGTGGTGGGTCTGACACACTGACAGGCCAAGCCATACACAGAGCAGTCTCCTCCCCTCTCCTGCCTGTCCTATATTAACTCTCCATGGAGCTCCACCTCACAACCAGAGGCACATGGAGTAGGATAACACATCGCCAAAGCTCTGACAATACAGTCACATACCCACACATATACTGGGAAGTACTGGACTGCACTTTCCACCTGTCTGCCTGTTGAACCAGCAGAGTTGGATATGTAATTTCTTCTGTGTGGACTAATAACTTGTGAACCATGTTGCTCCGGGCGTCTCGGGAGGATGTCAACCTCAGTGAGTGGCAAAAAGAACTCATTTTCCATAACAGAGAAGTAGACATGTTGGTGATGTTGAGCATATCTCTGTTTTTGTTACAAATCTGGGCCAAAAAGTAAAGATGAAGCAAAAGAAACAGGTGATATATCGTGTTAAAGTGAGATTGGACGTAGAACGGGGCTGAAACACACTGTGTATAGGTGAATGAGTGTGTGGCAGAGTAGGTCATTCCACCACCAGATAGGTAAACAGCAACTTCATTCGTCACTGGAGGTATACTCAACAAACAAAACTTCCAGACTGCAACAGTGCACTGTTTCAAACATTGCAGCAATACGGCACTAACAGTAACTGTAAGTGGCAGCAGTAGATGCCACTGTCGTCCCAGCTACTGTAAGTTACACAGTCAAAGACTTGATGTCAACTATTTGTCTCGTGATGTAACACGGGGAGGCCCACAGCAGAGACTGTACTGACCCACGGTGGAGATGTGTTGTTAGTAATTGTTTGTGATTGGAGTACAAATAACAGAAGAGGAAGATTTTTTTTAATTTATTTTTTAAATTGAAATGTGAGAATCCTATGACCCCAACAGGCAGGGTGAGACTTAACCTTTTTTGATCTCCGTTACTCTTCTGCAGCAGGAGGGCAAAGAGCAACTTATGGATGCAGACACAATACCTTATCTGCAATCAGATTTTTAATTATTAATGTAGCTTTCATCAGAAGTGACCAGTGAGTCTTGTGAAAGGGGGGCAGAGGCCAAAGGGAGGGAATTACAGCAGCAATAATCAGCTGTACAATGACAGGAAATGTTACATCATGTCTTGGTTCTGACTTGTGGGGGATCTAAAGTGTCTTAAAGCAAACATAATGCACATCTTTGACCTCTGACTTTGAGAGGAGGGTGATCAAAACTTAGATCAATAAAGTAGCCATTCATTCATTTTAGAACAATTTACAAAATATTCATTATAAAAACCTTTTTTTTAAAAAAAAAGTTTCATTCAGATATTTTCTCTTTCAAATAAATAAATACAATGTAAATAATAATAATAATAATAATAATAATAAAATAAACTCAGACAGTGCATTTCAGCTAGTCAGAAAAAAAGGAAAATTAAATAAAGGCTCTAAAATGCATTAATTCCACTTCCCATGTCCGCCTCTCTTTCAAAACTAGCTAGCCTATACTCATATGAGATATTATGATCGTGCACTATTACATAACTTTATGTCTTTGGGATTGATGAGCGAGACATAACTTCGTCATAAACGACAACCCCCCAATATCACCCAAAATTATAAGAGCAGCTACAAAGTCACCTCTTTTCTCAATATTTCCCTCTCCTTGTCCCACTAACAAACACAGTAAGTCCCTCTCTCCAAGTCTGTCGCATCACGCTCAGTCCGCATGCAGCTCTCCATCGCAGAGCCCATCCCGGCCTGTGTGAGGTATCTGCATTCTCGAGCACATGGGTTCCCACATGGTCTGCCTGCGGATGCTGATGCTGCGGCTGTGATGCTGCTGCCCGCCCGTCCGTCCATGCCTCCGTCTATTCGCAGTACCCACGGTGTGCGAGCAAGAGGACCGGACGCTGTGCATGCGAGGACACCGACCGCAGTCTGGATCTGATCAGAGAAAATTAGTGGCTTCCTTGATCTCTTGACTTTGTTATTGCTTGGGATGCCTCGTTGAGATCGGATGTGAGGGCGGATCTGCTGAGAGAGAAACCCCCTTTGCGCATATCGGTGCCAGATGGACCTCCTAAATCCGTAAGCCGCAGTGAGTGTCCAGGCGATTTTTCTCACTGACACGATTAATGAAATACCGCGTGCCATAATCTGTAAACAACCATAATACCCATCAAAGGCAAAAACAACAACGACAAAAAAAGCAAAAAACGTGGACTAATCCAGGAAACAACAGCCTATTTGCGAAAAACAAACAACAAAACGCATGGATTAAAGATTATAGCCTGTGAAAAGACCTTCTAAATCAAAATATTGCCAGGACTGTAATATAATAGGCCAAAAATTTCTGTTGCGTATGACTCAATTGTGGAAGAATGTGAAATCACAAACAGCAAATAGAGGGAAGAAAACATAAACACTGAGATCTCTGATTCAGGTAAGATACAGCTGTCGTTGCGCCTGATCTGCAGCATTTTTTGTGCAGCCTAATCACCTGCCCCCCCACCTCCCCACCTCCCGCAATATAATAGGATGCATAATGTGCATAATGTTTTTTATCCCCATTCTTCACCATAGATCAGTTTAAGATTATTTAAAGGAGCTGCAAAAATGATTCACGCAATCACATTTCTGCTTTTGTTTTCATGCGTTTTTCCTACTATGAATATGCATGTTTTTAATAGACCTGGTAGCCTATGTAGCTATATGATAGACGAGTAGGCCTATGATAGCCTTTTTGAGGCTGTGGTTGAACTTCGTTTTAAATGTGTTATGCATAAAGACGATTGAGAGATTACTGTCTGCTGTGAGAGTTATTGCCATTTTTACTATGTTGTTATCATTTCATTCAATCTGTAGAAATGTTTTGGTGGATTTTGAATCTACCGCTGTCATGTGATCTCACACCTCAAACACATGCTTTGAATGACTCCCGCTGCTTTCAGGTACCGCTCGGAGCTCTGAGATTTGATGTAAAAACGACCTGTTGTTCGTTCTGTCATTGATAAAGTCGGATATATTATAGTAGGCTGTGCAAGACTGCCATTAACCAATGCTGCTAAGAGTAGTTTCGTTACTAGATTTGATTCAATTATATACTTCACAAAGAATTAAGAAAAACATCACTTTAACAATCATTTGTTGACACGAAGATAAAAATCCATCCAAATCATAGAGCCTTTTGTGTAGCCTATCTGTATTACATTTTTATAATGTTATCAAGAGTAGAATATTATCTTTATGGATTATCTACGTAAACTGCCCAGTAAGATGTTAAAAGTTTTTGGAAAAAAACTGGAAACAGGATAAGTGGTGTTTGGTGGCATTTTTAATGTAAAATATAGAAATATATGGATTTTGTTGCCTAGTAAGCTGAAAAAAATGCACTGTAAGAAATTGCACAGTAATATTACACAGATTGAATATAAATTAACCTTTCGAAACCTGGAGTAACATCACTTTTCTTGTGCTGCTTTCAGATTCCTTTCACAAATATTTAAACCTGTGAACCCTGAGCAAATTGTTTCACTTTCTTTCAGAAACATAGGAATAAAAAGCATTTAACAACTTGGCAAGAAATGTTCCACAAATTGCAAGATGTTATTAGATTTTGAAAAATATTTAAAAGAAAGAAAGAAAGAAGGTAATAAACCAGCAATGGAAAAAATGTCAAGAGGAAAGTTTTGGGTTATTTCTTCTTAAATTGCCCTGTGATTTTTTCCCCATGTTTTTGAAAAAAATTAAGCCATTTTATTCAGGTTTCAAAGTGTTAAAGGATGTGGATAAGGATGTGACATATATGTAAATACACTAAAAATAAATAGAATATATAAAACCCGTGGTAAATAGTATTTTTTTTTGTAAAATTATGATCTAAAACAAACAGATTTAGAAATATATAATGTATAATATTTTTTTAAAAAATCCCTTATTATTACAGCAAATTGTCACTTCATTATCATTTTAAAAGGGCTCTTCCCGTGTAGCTTTTTCCGACAGCAGTGAAGGCAGCGTCGTGACGTCACGCCGCCTTTCATAGCTCTGCCCAGCCTCAATGGCGATTGCATTAGATCTGCAGAGCTCGAGAGCGGAGCACAGTCAAACCTCCGTCTGGGTTTGATTTAACACCTAACGATACTAATGCGACGAATACGGACTGTAAGTAATTTATTTCATGTTTATTTCCGTCACCATTACTTACATCAAATGTCATTTCACTGTGGATTATGTTCCGTTTTTTAGCGGTTTAACCGAGGTCGGCTTTGTGCTGCTTAGCGCGAGGAAAGCTGTTACCACGTAGTCAGAAGCCTCCGCCAACAACGGCTCCTTTGTTCGCCCTCACGGCGGGTTTCCCTTTAACGTTATGTTTTAGTAGTTATGAAACGGGAAGTGTGGTGAGGTATTTTTTTTCTTTTACAGTATGGTGTGTGTTATTTGGTGGAGATGTTATGTATGTGATATATTCAAACGAAAAACAAGTAGACGGAGGTCTGTTAGTAGCTTGTCAGCTCGCCGTTATGCTTCCATTCGTGGCTTTCTTCCGTCAGCCAGACCCGGTGAAGGCCAAAAATAGGCGGTGTGGATATAAAAACAGCTCCTGTATAAAAGCTGTGTTTATTTTAAATTTGTGCTATGTAAGCACCTCACTGGCGTATCTTAATTTCCGCTATGGCATACTGTTTTTATGCCACTATTTAATCGATACCAAGAAACCGGACTAGCAAGCGCGTAAACCGGGCGGGGGAGGGTTAGTTTCCATTTATGACACCACGTTTAAACTCAAGCCGGTGAATGACAGTTTGTTATTTGCCTGCTGCTTTTGTGAAATCCCCAACATATTGTAATCATAGTAAGGGTGAGGTTTCATGACGGTTATTTTAATTAAATGTATTCAAAACGGTGAATTTTTAACTTCTATTTTGGCACAGTATAGATTTTCTTACCTTTTTTCTTCTTTTTTTTATTCTTGTCTTTCAGGTTATACCCAAATAAAATGGAGGATAGTTTTGATTGTGACTGTGGCGAGCTTGAGCCACCCGATCATTGAGGGTGTACTTTGAAGACTTAAAGGCCAGACTCATTTCAGTTTTATAGATCAGGTGACTTGACAGGAAAATTACACAAAATATATAGAAAACAAAAAAAGAAAAAAAAAAATCACAAAGCTGCTCAGGACCAGTCATACACTGAATGTATCTGCACTGTAAGGATGCAACTACATGCTTTTATAGTTTAATAATAAAGTCTCAGTGCTTATTAATTGGCCTCAAAGTCCATTCCATTGCAGTCTATAAACACTACTCAACTAAAAACTGCTTAAAACAACCACACACCCAGGATTTGAGGAGAAATTCAATCTCAAAGTTTTCTCCCCTCATTCAAGATGGAACAAAAGTTTGACCACACATTTGTGCCCCGCATTTGACAGCGACGGCTAGACGGGGGAGGGGGGGCCCAGTAGTCATCTCTAGAGGGGTCAGTCAGGTCAGCTGCTGAAGCAGTGGGGGAAATTGACTGATAAACTCCTGCAGGTGATAAAGTTGGACTTGAAACAGGCCAGAGACCAAACGGTAGAGATAGCAGGAGCTTGGTGTTGAAGCCGAAAACAGTCGTCATGGCAGAGAAGTTCGAGTCACTCATGAACATCCACGGCTTTGACCTGGGTTCTCGCTACATGGACTTGAAGCCTCTGGGCTACGGAGGAAACGGCCTGGTGTTCTCAGCAGTTGACACCGACTGTGACAAGCGTGTAGCCGTGAAGAAAATTATCTTGACCGACCCACAGAGTGTGAAGCATGCCCTGCGGGAAATCAAGATTATCAGACGCCTCGACCATGACAACATTGTCAAGGTAAATTGGAAGTAGTTTTCTGATTTTTTTATTTTAGGGTTGAACAAAATATCTAACTCCAAAACTGACTTTCAATACTGACCTTTCTTTGTATGTACACAGGTGTTTGAAACATTGGGCCCCAACGGTCGCAGGCTAACAGAGGATGTGGTGTCCCTGACAGAGGTCAACTCTGTTTACATCGTGCAGGAGTACATGGAGACAGACCTGTGTCAGCTGCTGGAGCGGGGCCTTCTGTCTGAGGGCCACGCTAGGCTCTTCATGTACCAGCTCCTCAGGGGCCTCAAATACATCCACTCTGCCAATGTGCTTCACCGCGATCTCAAGCCAGCCAACCTATTTGTCAACACAGAAGACCTGGTACTGAAGATTGGGGACTTTGGGCTGGCCCGCATCATGGACCCACACTACTCTCACAAGGTAGGACAGTCTTTTATTTGTGGAGAATATGATTTTTACAGGGTTTTGTGGTGAGTAACGTATTGAAATGCTGCATAGGCTAGAGAGGAACAGACAGACATAGCACTGCTTTTCTGCCCGATGATGAGCACTTTGTTGCTCTGGCACGCAGTGTTTTTATCATTGCCTGGTAATGCGGTACCCCCCAGGGTGACGCACTTTCAAAGCAGGAAGTTAACAAGACGGGATGTGGTTCCTTTAGGTGACGCCTCTGTTTCCCTTTGTCAGGGGATGTGAGGCTGTGGAAAACACAACCCTGGGAACGTTTTTTTTCCTCCCATTTACAAGTGTACAGAGCCAGAAAATGGGCTCAAATCCAAGTCTAAATATACAAATGAGTGGGTTTGTGATAATGTGGCTTAACAAAGATGAAGATAATCCGCATTCCCAGGTGGAAAAAAACCCAGCAAATATTCCAAAGTAGCATGTGTAAAACAGGAACAGTTCAGCCTTGAGCCTTCAGCGACATTTGATGGTAATGTTGATGGCTCAAGGCTGCAGCAGGACATGCTGCATTAAAATATATAAAGATTTATTCATATCAAAGAGTGCATGTTTCCCCTCAGCTTCATTTGCATGAGGTCATCACTTTCAATTTCCATGCTTTTGAGTCAAGAAAATTGGGTGTTGTTTTTTGTGTTACAGGGATTTTTTCCTCTCATCAGATGCCAGCATAATGCAAACCAAGGCACTAAAAGCCAGATGTTAACGCAACAAATGTCAATGTACACATTATATAGCTCTTTATAACCCCTGTATGTTGTTTTGTGAGACAGTGTAAAGGCAGCAATATAGTTGGTTGCTTTTGTTTTTAAGAGAAGAGAATGGATTACTCTGTCTAATTGTAGCCAGGTGGAAGGACTGTATTGCCCTTATGTGTTTCTGTCACCTTATAAAAGGATGAGGAAATTCCAGTCAAAGGCCATATGGTGTTGTGATGAGAGGAAAACTAGGTTGGGAAGTCTCTCTCTCCCGCCCTCACTCTTTCTTTAGCTGCCGGATCTCTTTAGAGCATGGAGGCAGTCAGATGCTCACACGTGTCTCAGATTAGTCATTGAAGGGTCTGAAGTGGGCTCACGTGACGTGATCCCTCTGGCTGGCACAGCCTCATTCATATCCCCTACACAGTCAGGCAGAATCCTGCCACAACATGTATCACTCTGAAACACACTTACACATGTTTACCAGAACTGCTTATTTCCAGCACACCATCGCTGGGATGTTTTGTAGTTTCATCACATTTTCAGCTCTGACTGACTTCTGTATTTTAATATGAGTCATATCTTAGGTGGAGACAATAGCTCTCTCTGCAATAGGAAGAGGAAGGCCAGGGTTTGTAGTTGCGGGAAGAAGTGAGCGTTTCTCACACAGTTCAGTCACTGTGGCCACCCCCTGGTATAATCACACTCCTCCCTTACAGCAGGGTTTGTCATGTGGGCCTTTTTCCCTCTATATAAGCAGTTTTTCCTGATGGGAAACATGCTGGCAAGTGGGTATTGAAAAGCTGCTTGGCTGGGGTCAGCTCTCTTGTGTTTGACTATTGTCTGCAATATCGGTGCTGCAGACTACTGCTGCAGAGTTTTTGTCAAGATACAAATGCTGTAGTCATGTAGTCAGACTGACTTATATAGGCTTTGACCCTGCTCTTCTTTCCAAACAGCGTTGCTGTGTTTTGTCTGTCTCTGCTCTGATAACAATAGCGGTGTGGCAGGGGGAGGGGGAAACACTGATATCTCAACCAGCCACTTGTTTCATGGTACCTATAGTAGAGCTTGGTATCGTTTGGAAAAATTACGATACCAGCACCGATACCAGTAGCTTTAAAGCGATACAGATACCATTAGAGTAGTTTTCTATACTCATGTGAATGGAATGTCTTGCATACCGTAAAATTTATTGTAATTGGGCTTTTATTTGCTGCAGTCACTAGAGAGTGTTATGTCACTTGTTTAACTGGACTGGAGGACCGGCACCTGGTACACTGACACAACACCTCTCTTTATCCCTGTAAAACAACCCACCTGTCCACCAATGTTGTTGGACATTGATATTTTGTTGAATTTAGGTTTTGACATCCGGAGACAAGAGAAATCAAAGCTGCAGCTCCCACTGGTTGGTGTGAGTTTGTTGGGACTGAGCGTTCACCAAGAGGACAGGTGATACCTTAAAAGGTACAGAGTGCCGATACTCAGCCCTAACCTAGAGTCATCTCATTGAGTGCACATCTGGTGCCTTTAACCAAATGAGGCTTGTTTGAAAATGAACCCATCACTCCCACAAGATATTAGGGTGGTCAGTGGAGTGTGGAGGCGTTAAAAAACAGTTGGTTTCATTGCTGGCCAGACATTAGGGCAGAGTCACTGGGGGTAAATTTCCTTTCACAACCACCCTTTACTTCTTCTGGGTGAGGCGAAGCAGCTGGGTGGCTGAGTGCATGTTATTTGTATAACGTTGTATCTAAATAAAGAAGCGCTCTTTGCCAGTGAACCTCAGATTCTGGCGTAGTTTCAGTAATGTGGTGTATAGATACATGTATTAGTGGATTAGGCACACGTCAGTTGTTCGACCTTTTGCTCTCACGATCCTATTTTTTTTGTATTGGTTGAGTTAATAAAACAACCCCTCATGATTCCCTTCCAAGTTTTTATTCTTCTGGAGTGGCTTTGTTTTAAGTTTACTGTGTGAAGCTTGCCAAGAGTACCTGTGTTTCTGTGATATCTTTCCATTTGTTTTAAGAAAGCGGGTCGTTTCTGCCTGTGTGAACCTTAATACTGGCCCTCATAGTGGCACAGGATCAAGAATGGCAAGAATTCACGTGCACTCATCCAACTTCTCCAACCCTGATACCCCTCCTTTTTCCCAGCGAGCTCTTTGTCTGGTTGTGGGAGCCTTTCTCGGAGCCATATTTGAAGCGGATCTAAAGCCTGTGTTCATTTCCAGTTGTAGCCCGCCCAAGAGAAGGAGAGAACTGTGTATATAACCCATTTAGGTTTAGCAGTAGTTGTGCTTAAGCGAGCTGTTATTGGTTTTAAACGAGGCCAGCTGAGGCTGTAAACTACTTCAGGATAGAGTAACACATTTAATTTGTGTCTTAGCTTAAGTCATATCACAACTGCTCAGTGGGGCAACATGTTTTTAGAGAGGAAATTCAGTGCAGTTTTCTTGTCATATCAGCTAAATGTCAGTTATGCTTTAAAGGTTAACAAAACAGTCATAAGATCTAAGTTCTGTCTTCTGAAATGAATGCAACAAGGTCAAGACAAACTTTTGTGTGGGACATACAGATAATTTGTTGATGTCTAAAATATATTATTTACATTTTACAACAAGTAACAACAAAAAGTAATTGCACTAATATAAACTTGAAAAACTCCTGTATGTCAGAACGTGTGTCTGCCTGTGGCTCAGCATAAAATTCAGTAATTTGATGTTGAAGAGATAATAACAGGGACATTTTCAGGAATGCAATAAGAAAGAAGAGGGAGGGTGGAGGGTTCACAGAGGTCCTTTCTTCCACACAAGCACAACACTCCACATTTGACCTAAATATTCAGCCAGCAACAGGCCTGTCTGGCACCAGACGGCACAGGATCTAACAAGAGTCGCCTTACAGTTTAATGAATTTCAGAGACGCGGTTTCTCCTATTTTCCCTATTTTAAAAATATCCTGCAGACAGTTTCTTGCAACTAATCGTAGTTTTAACATGGAAACTAAAAGTAGCAGGAGTTATGATGATAAGTCAGACCAGATTGGACATATGGACCCTATTAATGGATAAACAATTTATTTCATAGTGTTGTGAAAATGCAGTGCAGCTCCACTAAACCTGCTATTTATACTGTTTTGTCTGTGGAATGATTCTCGTGTGTGTGGGTGGATGCGCTAAGATGAAAACACACCCAGCGCCAGCAAGGAAATCTATCATTTTTAGTCACCAGCTTCTGTGAAGCAGCACAGCTCTATCCTACAAAAGGAGGCTGGGCGTGGAGACTGACTCCTCTCCAACCACCTTTACTGACATCTGGTCATATCTGTTAAAGGTTGCTGTGACTAACCACAGCCAGACGCACTGAATGAGGCTTTTATGAGTCACTAAATGTCAGCCCGGTCTCATCTAGATCAGGCGGTTAAGTAATTCACCAACTGTTTCCAGAGGTATTGAGATGCTTTTATTCTTGCAACTGTGTCTTTGTGGCGCGTGGCTTACATAGAGATTAGTAAAAGTAGAGTAAGTAGTAAAAGGTGAGCTGGAATGTTTACTTAATGCACTTTTATGCCCTTAGCTGGTAGCAGACTCTGATCTACTCTTTTTAGTTCAGAGTCCATCGTACACAGAATTGTCCTTACGCAATGACCCGACACTCTTTCAGGCTAACCTAATCTGAAACTGTTGTAATGCTCTGCCAAGGTAGTTACATGTATTTCTCTACCGTAACCACATTTACATACAGTGCTGTGCAAAAGTCTTACACTTTTAAAATGATCATACATGTTTATTGCTCAGTAGTTTCTTTACTAGAATACAACCAGAACATACTAGAAATATGTATAGATGCAAACATTTGAGAAAAAAACAACTTCAATAATAGAAGCAGTGTGGGATTGCCTGGACAGAGAAAGGAATAAAAAACAGCCCACGTCTTAAGAAGAGCTCTGGAGAGTGCTGTAGCGGGCTTGGTATAATGTACCAGAAGATTATTTAAGAAAACTTCAAGATAGACTGCCAAACTTTGCTAAAACAACAAATCTATGGTGCCCTAAGACTTTTGCACAGTACAGTTGGACAATTTTCTGGCT
This sequence comes from Plectropomus leopardus, assembly GCF_008729295.1. Lineage (NCBI taxonomy): Eukaryota > Metazoa > Chordata > Actinopteri > Perciformes > Serranidae > Plectropomus > Plectropomus leopardus. Next base: position 10,837,623 of record NC_056463.1, read on the forward strand.
GTTTCTCACAGTGGATGCTGAACAGCCGTGTAGTTTCAGTCAGTAGGTGTGGCCTGCTGTCTTGTAATTCCCCTCGACCTCTTCACAAGCTTGCAACCTTCACAAGCGCTTCACTGCTGGGCTCAGACACATAGATTAGATACCTGTAGAAAGGAGTTACATGTACAATCTACACTGAGTGTCGTTTATAGGCCCATCAAAACAAGGCTTGCAGAGCAGTGATAATCCAGAGGGTAGTGTGACGTCGAGTATCTGCCGCTAATTTAGGGCAGAAACAGGAGCCTGGCTCAGTGGTGAGACGACCATTTTGGTCTCACCACAAACTACCCATGTATGTGGGGGAGAGCGAGGGCAGCAAGGGTGTTGTTTTACATCCTCCCATCCCCCAATGTCCCAGTGTGCGCGCACACACACACACTCACACACAGGTCAGTGTCCTTTGTGTTCACTGTCCTCCTGTTCCTGTGAGTAGTCAGGCCCTGTGTGAGAGTGGAGTGCAGATCAGTGTCACTAGTGTGTCACTGGGGAGTGGAGAGTGTGGCAGCGGGGGATTATCCTGCTCTCTCAGACTGCTGACAGGGCCTGCACGTGTCTGATCTCCCCCTTTTCTCTCTGGGGTCTTTGTCTCAGTGCTGTGTTGCGTACGTGACCAGCACAGAGCAGGTCCGTCAAGGAGATGGCACGCGGGGTTATCAAGTTTAGCACGGACCAGCAGGCATGGTGTATTCTATGGTCTCGTGTTAGCAGCATTGTGGTATGGCAAACATAGAGGCACATGGAGTCATGTTAATCACATTTATCTTTTACAGAGGGAAATGGCAAATTTTAGAGCCTCTTTAACCTTTTGAAACCTGAGCAGATTGATTACCAAGAAATTTGTAAAAAGTTTCAAAAATGATCTGAAAAGTAAAAAAAAAATTACTGGCATCTTTTCTAAACGAATTAAGCCATTTTTTTAGGTTTTAGAGGTTTAAATACTTGTGAAAGGCATCTAAATGCAGCACAGGAAAACTGATGTTAGTCCAAGTGTTCAAGGCTTAATTGTAAATGAACACAGCACAAGGGCACAGCAGTTTATAAATCTAGGTAGCTTGGGGGAAAATATGGTTATAAGTCTTGTTCTTGCGCCCTTTTTGGCATTTCCCACTAAATATGCCTTGTCCCTCTCTCAAACAGGGCCATCTCTCTGAAGGTCTGGTCACCAAGTGGTACAGGTCTCCTCGCCTGCTGCTCTCTCCCAACAACTACACCAAAGCCATCGACATGTGGGCTGCTGGCTGCATCTTTGCAGAGATGCTCACAGGGAAAACCCTCTTTGCAGGTAAATGTTGACTCAGTTTCTTATATTTGACTCACTGTAACGCCTCATACTCAAACACACCTACATGCAGTCTTTGAAGCAGATTGGGTGACACTGATGAGGTAAATATGGAGCATAGGTCTGATGAGGCATATGTTCATCCTGTTTGTGTTGTGTATTTGTTCAGAAAAGATTGTAGAGAGAGGCCCAGTCAGTCTGCCTTTACTATCCTTATTGTTTTTTCTCTGCAAATCCAGCTGGAGACGGGAGAGACTGACTGTTCTTATTTGTTGAAAGTACCTTGAGCTGGACAAATAACATCTCTGTTCTCATAATCTGCTGCGCTCAGCCTCACTCAAAATAAACTCACACAGTCATGCCGATGTTGTATGTTGTGTAACTCTACAAAGAAAGCGCCTGATGTGCGTCTGCTTGGTATTTTAGGAGCCCACGAACTGGAGCAGATGCAGCTGATCCTGGAGTCCATCCCTGTGCTGCGAGAGGAAGACCGACAGGAGCTCCACAGCGTCATCCCCGTCTTCATCCGCAACGATATGTCCATGCCTCACACACCACTGGCCAAGCTGCTGCCTGACGTCAGTCCCCAGGGTGAGTGCTGCTTACTTATTCATTCAGAACTACTCTCATGATCAAAGACAGAGGTCAGGGTCTTATCTCTCATAGATAATGTTTCCTGCTTGATAATCACAATGCCTTCCCTCACCGCAGCCCTGGATTTCCTGGAGAGGATCCTGACCTTTAACCCCATGGATCGTCTCACCGCGGAGGAGGCCCTGGCCCACCCCTATATGGCTGACTACTCCTTCCCCCTAGACGAGCCCGTCTCTCTGCACCCCTTTCACATTGAGGATGAAGTAGATGATATCCTGCTCATGGACCAGAGCCACAGCCACACCTGGGACAGGTACGCTTGCTCCCTTGTTCCCTCTCGAACATCTGCTCTCTGTGACCAGGCAGGCAAAGTTTTACATTTTCCCTGTTTGGACATTTTTCTTGTGTGAGCTTAGTTTCAGTGGAGAATTTGCCCTCTGCACACTAAGCAGAAATACTACAAATAAAAAAGTCACCTGACAAGAAAAAAGACAAGGCAACATCCACATCACTGCGTTTGAATTTAAGATGCATCAGGGTTGTTACGTTTTAGCCTGGCGTCCTCGCTAATGTGGCATTTAAGCAGCCCTAAAACGGAGTGGTGTAGAAATGCTGCTGCTCCTATTTAATTTGGAAAACTCCAGCACTGAGTTTTGCTGTGAACGGACAGAAACAGACAGGTTTGGAAACACTGATGCGGACACCCCTGTTCACTTTCGGATTGGCTGTTGTAAGCCATGACATGTCCTTCCCGATTGGTCACGCCAAAGTCATGTGACGTGACCATTTCCCGGAAGAAAACATGCTACAGGTATATATCTATGAGCCTCGACTACCCGGCGTTATTTCGCCATGGATAATAAGTTACAGGCGTTGCTGTCCTTGTTGTCGCTCCTGGCAGTCTTGCTCAAAGCCATTGCTGCTCACCGTCTGTAGATCCGTCTTCAAATGAGGTTATCACCCCGGCAATGCTTCCTGTTTACATTGACTGCGCAATGTAACCTGAATGGTCATGTGATAAACATTTTAAGGTGTGTTATTATGGATGGAGATAAGAGATGGAAAAGTGCTAAAACCCACACATGGGTGGGGGATGGTTTTTGTATTACTACTTGGCCTTTAATTTAAAACGGAGTAATGTGGATGTAGCCTCAATTTTTCCTCAAAATGTTTTGTGGTTTGTTTGCAAAGGTAGATCCTGTACTGGAACTTTTTTGAGCCCTTTTCTCTGTTTGTGTACTGAAATCTGTCTCTTTCAAACTATCAGGTATCATGAGAGCCAGCTGTCAGAGGTCGACTGGCACTTGCACAGCACCCACGACCCAGATGAAGTTCAGGTTGACCCAAGGGCTCTCTCTGATGTAACAGACGAGGAGGAGGTTCAGGTGTGTTTGAAATTTGACAAAATTACAATAATATTATTATTAATAATTATTATTTTAAATCTGCATACTCCTAAAAAACAGTTGGCTTTTCCTCTGTTAATTACTGTATTTTAAAAATACACCTTAAAGGCTTATAGTAGAATTTACCCTGAGAGTTTGGTATCATAAGTATTGCTCTTAAAGGAGTATAACATATTAAAAATATAGCAAACCACAGCTTTACCAAATGAAAAGTGATTTCACGTCTGGCTCCTGACTGACTGAAATTCACTTTTTTGCTGAGATTCAATTAGATATTTATTCATAAAGCTCGATATCACAAATCAGTATTTGCCTCAGAGGGCTTTACAGTATGCGACATCCCTCTATCCTTGGACCCTGGCAGTGGATAAGGAAACCCTCCCCCCCAAAAGCCCTTTAACCTCAGGAAGAGCAACTGAGGAAGGATCCCTCAGAAATAACAAAGGTTAAATGGTGGCTTTTGTCCATCCCCAGGTGGATCCTCGTAAATATGCTGATGGAGATCGGGAGAAGTTCCTGGATGAGCCGTCCTTTGACTACTCCACTCTGTTCCAGCCAGAGCGATCCTGGCAGGATGACCACCACGAGAACAAATACTGTGACTTGCAGTGTAGCCACACCTGTAACTACAAGGCTGTGTCACCCTCCTACCTGGACAACCTCATCTGGAGGGACAGTGAAGTCAACCACTACTATGAACCCAAGCTCATCATCGACCTCTCCAACTGGAAGGAGCAGCAGAGCAAGGAGAAGGCAGACCGCAAGGCCAAGAGCAAGTGTGAGAAGAACGGGCTTGTGAAAGCCCAGATTGCGCTACAGGAGGCCGAGAAGACCCAGAGTCCAGTAGAAAAAGACAGCGAGCAGGAGAAACACCAGACAGAGAAGCCTCAAAGCCAGCAGAGCCAAGGCTTTGACTTCGACTCCTTCATCGCCAGCACCATCAAACTGAGCCTGCAGCCAGAGCCCTGTCCGGAGGTGACCCTGCTCAACGAGGTGGGCCTGCTCAACGAGGTGGGCCTCCTGAACGAGCTCAACTCTTCAGTTTCCCAGCTGGAAGCTCCCCGCTCAGGCTCCATGTCCAAGTCCATAAGTCAGGAGAAGGAGGAGAAGTGCCTGGTAAACCTCGCCCAGTTAGGTGGAGGAGGGCTGGGAGTCGTCGGGGACGGCGTCTGGCCCGCTCACCCCTGGGAGAGCTTCGGCTCCGGGGAGAGAGTTGGGGAGAACGGCTGTTTGATAGATGAAGCGTGCTGGGACATTCGCAAAGAGGACCACCTCCAGAAGGAGAGCACTTACACCAGCTACCTGGACCGCCTGTTCAGCCGGAAGGAAGAAGGGGCCGGAGAGACTGTGGCCAGCTCAGAAACAGAGCCCTTGGAGGTGAGAGAGCTGGATGAGAGCTTCCTCAGCAGGAACACAGAAATTGTGCTTAATATGCAGCTGGACTCTCTGGCCCTGCCTGGCTTTGACAGCACTGATGACTTGCCTCTAAAATCCATCCAGGCGTCCCTCACCCCCTGCGCTGTCAAATGCTCGCCACAGATTGCCCACAAAACATACAGCAGCATCTTCAAGCATCTTAATTAAAGAAATATATATCCTCCCTCACAGTGCAAAATCTAGGCAGTTTTGTTTTTATGTTGTTTTTTTTTTTAATAATACAGTATATTATTGAACTTGAATCATTTCATACCTTTTTTTATTATGGTTATTTTTAATTATTTTTTGTTAGTTTTTTAAGAGTTGAGATGGGTGACTTATTATATTTAAAGAGTTTTGGTCATCACTCTGAGCCTTGATCACCAGGCCTTCATGGGTTAATGTCTACACCCTCATTGCTAAACTGGCATGTCACTCACACACTTAAGTACTGTATACGAACGGAAAGTAGGAGAGAAGTAGCTAGGAGAAAAGTGGAAGGAGAGGAGTTTGCATTAAAGAGACGGAGTTTGGCTGTTAAGGTGTGACATATGGAAGGATGGTAGACGCTAATATTGCTGTAGGCGTTTAAAGTGCTTTCAAGCAGCCTTTCCTTTTGACGGATATAAAAGAGAGATGGGATGTCCTTTTTTTATTTTATGACATTTTTCCCCCGAAGAAAGCTTCCTTAATAACCCTTTTCATACTGTAAATCTGACACATGATGCCAGCAGCAACCATTATCGTAGGCGTTAATGTAAATGTGTTATCTACCTCAAGGTAACAGCCGCGAGAGACACTCGAAGCCGCACTAGTGCTTTACACACATGACCATCCTCATACCATGAAATGAAGTGGTCGCGTAGATGAAATCTGTCTCACTTTAGCATTTAACATAGTGAGGTGTTTCAGTAATCATTATTTATTTCTAGCAGATGTGCGATATTTATTTTATCAAAATGTGTTATTTCAATGTGATTATTGAAGATTGAGGAGTTGGACAGACTTCCATTTTCATTTCGGCACTATATGGGCGTGTAAGTGTTCTTTTGTTTTAATGGTAGGATGCAAATTCATCTGTTATGTTTCTAAAAGAAGTTGAGGCTTTCCATTTTCCACCAATATTGTCCAAAAGGATATTCGTTTAGATCTTTTTTAATTTTTCTTTTCTTTTTTTTTTATTTATAGGTGCGTTCTGTCTTCATTGGAAAAACTGCTTTGTGGTTTAAAGAACCGCCTAAAAGTCTTAATTTTTTATCTAAATGTAATGTTTAAAAAAAAAAAAAAAAACGCGTGCATGGAGGCAAGAGAAAGGTACATTCAAAGTAAAGTTAATGGTGAGTATAATGTACGTCAGTTTTAATTGTACGTTTTTTGTTAAATTTCTATGTACTTTTTCCAGGCAAGCATGATGAATTAGGTTAAGGTGTAGCATGTAGAACACTTACGGACTTTTTTTTGTAATCATTGGTTCCCCTGTTCTACAAAATATCTCAAAATAAAATTACTGGCAAAGAGTTTTAGCTTGTCTCTCCTTTTTCTTTTTTAGTTAGTGACACCTCTGACCTCACACACTTAGTTAAGAGGTGTTTTCGTAACTTTCCCTTTGTATGACTGCGCAGCTGCAGGAGCCTTCTTGGTGTGGGGGAAGTGCTGACTACGGTGCTGCCACTTCTAGACTCCATTTTTAATGTCTAAGTAAGCAGACTAAATTACACTGCAGGCGCCGGGACACGAGCTTTGACTCACCAGCTAAATGTAGCTCTGGCTCAGACTGCCATATTTCACTCAGTACACAGATTCCCACCTGCTAGTAGGTGTAAACTCAGCTGAGAAACTAGCAGGATTACATAACAAATGTGCACTTTTGGATTGATTTGCTGTTTTGAATGTTATGCAATAGTGATGCATTTCCTTGTCAAGGAAGCAGGTGTAGAAACGTGTGACGCCAACGTCCATCGCAAGCAGTCACTGTGTATTTCCAAACTTCTCTGAAACTTAAGTTGCATGAAAGGGAGTGACTTTAGGTCATGTGGAAATGGCTTCCTGCCGATTGCGGTGACTGTCAAAGTCTGATAGTCAAGTTTAGGCTCATACAGGATAGTTAAGTCATTTTTACCACAACAAAGACTGTTGCATGAGTTTCTTTACTCTAAGCATATAGCCCCTCGGGCGTTATAGAATTCTTAAATATTGAACTAACGTGATACTTTGGAGTTGAGGTGACTTGTTTCTCCAAAATGTGGTGTATATGGGTACAATAAATAGTCTGCATTGTTAATAATAGATAGATATTTGGCTGCAAGAGCCTAAAAGAGTGGAAAAAGACTTTTTGGCTCACACTATACAAGTAGTAATTCAAAGCTGTGAACATTCTCAATTGCAAGTAAAAGGTACTGCATTCAAGAAAAACTACTGAGAGCAAAATGACTAACTGGTATAAAAATGGCCATTTGTGGGTAAAGTATTGCTTTAATTTTGTAGCGGGTCGAGGTCGGTGAGTTTTAAGTATATTGGTGGATAGTTCAAAGTGGAAACAAATTTTTAACTTGTACCCCTTCAGGGTTTCATTGTGGAAGTATTGTTGGCAGGACCAGGATCACTTTCTGTTTTCCACAGACCCTAGCATCTACCATTATTTTCACATTTACTTCGGTAGTTCCACCGTCGGACAATTTTTCCAGCTGGTGATAACCGTAAAGAACCCACACTGATGGTGAAAGTGAGTCTTATACCAGCCTCACAGATGGTGTCATTATTCTGCAGCCATTACAATGTGCAATCAGAATTTACTTCATAATGTAAAGTAAATACTTCATGAGTTTTGCATTTCAATAGCAAAATAATATGAAACTTTTTGTTTTCTAAATAAAAAGTCCAAAAATTCATGTAACAAAAAAACACAACATATAATTCAACAAGTTGAATAACTCAATTTGACAAACAGTCCTCAAAATTCTACATTGACAAATTATAAATGATCTTCACTTTAATCTCCTACAATGAATCTACTTTTTATAAGCTGAATGTGTTGGTTTTTTTTTTTTGCAAATCTTTGGGAGCATTAAATAGAAATACTCTGGTAAAGTTAAAGTGCATAAAAATGCTGTGTTAAGGAACTAACTTTTGTGGCTGTTTTGCTCATTAAGCCAGGTCTAACCTTTGGATGATCTGCGGTGGATAACAATCAAATGTCAAAGATAGATCCTAAGAAATGATCTTTTGGTGCCAAAGTGAATAGTTTCTGTACCAAAAACATTAACAGAATTTATTGAATACCTTTGAATTTTTTTTTAATAGCTCCACATGAGCTAAGCAGGTTGAAAACTGACTTAAATTGTGAATGTTTCTTTGACCAGACAGACGTCACTGTCATTTAAATAACTCTAACCTTACAGGAAGAGAAAGCCGTGCTACAAAGGTTGGAACTGGTTGTCTCACTTTAATCAGCCACAGCTGGGCTTTGGAGTTTTTCAGCTGCTACTTCCTGCTGGGAAAAATTAGGCCAGCTCTGTGTTGTTTTTCTGTTCTCTTGGTAACAATACAATCCTGAGCGGCGATGATTAAACCCTGCTGGAATACTCAGATGAGAGATGTGGTACCTGATAGGAGAAGCACCTATGAAGATTGAATGTAGGTCAAAATCAAAGTGCCATGTGCTGTTTTTCTCCCAACACCTCGTATGTGCAGTGTAAACACGTCTCATGTCTTTCCTGCAGCTTCTTCCTTTCCTCAGTCTGTCTGTTCCTGCTTTCACAGAAAGATGTGATGTTTCTGATTTAATTGTCAGCATCTCAGCTCAGATGTCAGCTCTCGCTTCGACATCACACAGGCTTTCTCATTACCCCTGTCAAAAAAAACAAGCTCCTCAATCCTTCCTCTCTGCTGCGACCTCATCCGCACGTTCTCCTGCAGCTTACAACTAATTGTGTTATTTCTCCTACATGCCTCATGCTCTCATGTTCTTCCTGCCACTCATCCCTCACCCTATCAGGTCTCCCCCAGGTGCCGAGCCTGTCAGGTGTTGTCAGGTTAAAAATAAAACCCAGGAACTCCAGGATAAGCAGCTCAACTGGCCACCTATCAGCTGACGGAAGCTTAACGCATTGCTTCCTAATTCAAGGTCATGATCGCCATTCTCTTTCCTGGAAGGCCAATTAAAACTCTGTGTTTGAGATTTCAGATTACAGATTTTCCTCCAATGGAAAGTACTGAAATAACTTATAGGAGGTGCTGCTGACCTGCTTGGTGCAAATCTTGCATTGGGGTTAAAGAAACGTGTTGACAAAGCCTCCAACAGTTATCAGCCACAATTTGAGGCCGCTTATTATGGCACCTCGGTGTCAGAATGTGTCCTTATTCAGCGCCGGATACTAAAGTTAGACCACAAAGTGCTTTTATAAATAGACATCACTTCTCGGGCCCTCGCACTTTAAAAGCTTTAACTACTGCCAGAGTTACAGAGCATCCTGACCGCTGACATCAGGTCAGAGTATCATTTTATATGACTTCTAAGCAAATGATATTTTACGACAGCCTAGTGGGGCCATTGTAGGTAAAAATAAAAATAGCAAAAATATAAATATTTTGAGATTTTTTAGTAGAAAAGTTGTATATTTCTTCATTCAGATTAGAGTCATTAATTTACAGGAAAAAACACAAATTTAGAACAATCTTACAATATAATAACTTTAAAAAAGCCATACATTTCAGCAATACTATACTGTTTTGTACGACGTACTATATTTTGACATTTTTTCACGCTATTTTTTGCTGTTTTGAGGGGTTTTCGACTGATTTTGAGACATGCCATACTTAAACATTTTTGCCATACTATAGCCTTGCATTTGCGGTCATTTTTTTGACATGCTATGTTGTTGTATTTTTGGCCGCTGTTGCAACATTCTATGCTGTGGTGTGTCTAGGCACGCTATTTTATGCTGGTTTCAGCTGTTTTTGGGACATGTCAAATTTTTGCCATACTATAGCCTTGCTTTTTTGGTCATTTTTTCAACATGCTCTTTTATCGTGTTTTGGGCCATTTTTGCATGTTTTAAAACTATGACATGTCTAAGTACGCTATTTTATGCTGTTTTGCGGTGTTTTCAGCTGTTTTTGGGACATGTCAAATTTTGACATTTTTGCCATACTATAGCCTTGCTTTTTTGGTCATTTTTTGGACATTCTATATAATGGTGATTTTGGCATTATTTGTACGTTTTAATGCTATGGCGTCTCTCAGCACGCTATTTTAGGCTGTTTTGAGGTGTTTTCAGCTATTTTTGGGATATGTCAAATTTTGACAATTTTCCATACTGTAGCCTTGCTTCTTTGGTCATTTTTTTACATGCTCTTTTATCGTGTTTTTGGCCATTTTTGCACGTTTAAAACTATGACATGTCTCAGCACGCTATTCTATGTTGTTTTGAGGTGTTTTTAGATGTTTTTGGGACATGTCAAATTTTGACATTTTTGCCATACTATAGCCTTGCTTTTTAGGTCATTTTTTCAACATGCTCTTTTGCAGTTTTTTGGGCTGTTTTTGCACTTGTTAGTGCTATGGCGTGTCTCGGCAAGCTATTTTGTGCTGTTTTGAGGTGTTTTCAGCTGGTTTTGGGACATGTCAAATTTTGATATTTTTGCCATACTGTAGCCTTGCTTTTTTGGTCATTTTTTTGACATGCTTTATTTTGGTGTTTTTGGCAGTTTTTGCACGTTTTAAGGTGATGGCGTGTCTCAGAACGCTATTTAATGCTCTTTTGAGGTGTTTGCAGCAGTTTTTTGACATGTCAAATTTTGACAGTTTTGCCATACTATAGCCTTGCTTTTTTGGTCATTTTTTCGACATGGTATATTATGGTGTTTTTTTCCCCAAATTTGCACATATAGATGCTATGGCGTGTCTCAGCACGCTATTCTATGCTGTTTTGAGGTGTTTTTAGATGTTTTCGGGACATGTCAAATTTTGACATTTTTGCCATACTATAGTCTTGCTTTTTTGGTCATTTTTTCAACATGCACTTTTATAGTGTTTTGGGCTGTTTTGCACGTTTTAATGCTATGGCGTCTCTCAGCATGCTATTTTATGCTGTTTTGAGGTGTTTTCAGCTGTTTTTGGGACACATCAAATTTTGACACTTTTGCCATACTATAGCCTTGCTTTTTTGGACATTTTTTCGATATGCTCTTTTATGGTGTTTTTGGCTGTTTTTACATGTTTTATTACTATGGCGTGTCTCAGCACGCTATTTTATGCTGTTTTGAGGTGCTTTTAACTGTTTTTGGGACATGTCAAATTTTGACATTTTTGCCTTACTATAGCCTTGCTTTTTAGGTCATTTTTTCGACATGCTCTTTTGCAGTTTTTTGGGCTGTTTTTGCACTTGTTAGTGCTATGGCGTGTCTCAGCAAGCTATTTTCTGCTGTTTTGAGGTGTTTTCTGCTGGTTTTGGGACATGTCAAATTTTGACATTTTTGCCTTACTATAGCCTTGCTTTTTTTCGTCATTTTTTCGACATGCTATATTTTGGTGTTTTTGGCAGTTTTGGCACGTTTTAATGCTATGGCGTGTCTCAGCACGCTATTTAATGCTGGTTTGAAGTGTTTTCAGCTGTTTTTGGGATATGTCAAATTTTGAGACTTTTGCCATACTATATCCTTGCTTTTTTGGTCATTTTTTTCGACATGCTAGATTTTGGTGTTTTTGGCAGTTTTGGCATGTTTTAATGCTATGGCGTGTCTCAGCACGCTATTTTCTGCTGTTTTGAGGTGCTTTTAACTGTTTTTGCGACGTGTCACATTTTGACATTTTTGCCATACTATAGCCTTGCTTTTTTGGTCATTTTTTCGACATGCTATATTATGGTGATTTTCGCCATATTTGCACGTTTTAATGCTATGGCGTGTCTCAGCAGACATTTTTATGCTGTTTTGAGGTGTTTTCAGCTGTTTTTAGGACATGTCAAATTTTGACATTTTTGCCATACTATAGCCTTGCTCTTTCGGTCATTTTTTCGACATGCTCTTTTATGGTGTTTTTGGCAGTTTTTGCATGTTTTAATGCTATGGCGTGTCTCAGCACGCTATTTGATGCTGGTTTGGGGTGTTTTTAGCTGGTTTTGGGATATGTCAAATTTTGATATTTTTGCCATACTATAGCCTTGCTTTTTTGGTCATTTTTTCGTCGGCATGCTAAATCTTGGTGTTTTTGGCAGTTTTTACACGTTTTAATGCTATGGCGTGTCTCAGCACGTTATTTTCTGCTGTTTTGAGGTGCTTTTAACTATTTTTTGCGACGTGTCACATTTTGACATTTTTGCCATACTATAGCCTTGCTTTTTTGGTCATTTTTTCGACATGCTCTTTTATGGTGTTTTTGGCTGTTTTTTACATGTTTTATTGTTATGGTGTGTCTCAGCACGCTATTTAATGCTGGTTTGAAGTGTTTTCAGCTGTTTTTGGGATATGTCAAATTTTGAGACTTTTGCCATACTATAGCCTTGCTCTTTCGGTCATTTTTTTCGACATGCTAAATCTTGGTGTTTTTTGGCAGTTTTTACACGTTTTAATGCTATGGCGTGTCTCAGCACGCTATTTTGTGCTGTTTTGAGGTGCCTTTCACTGTTTTTGCGATGTGTCACATTTTGACATTTTTGCCATACTATAGCCTTGCTTTTTTGGTCATTTTTTCGACATGCTATGTTTTGGTGTTTTTGGCAGTTTTGGCATGTTTTACTGCTATGGCGTGTCTCAGCACGCTATGTAATGCTGGTTTGAAGTGTTTTTAGCTGGTTTTGGGACACGTCAAATTTTGATATTTTTGCCATACTATAGCCTTGCTTTTTTGGTCATTTTTTCGACATGGTATGTTATCATGTTTTGGGTCATTTTTGCACGTTTAAAATGCTATGGCGTGTCTCACCACGCTATTTAATTTTGTTTTGATGTTTTTTCAGCTTTTTTTGGGACACATACTATAGCCTTGCCTCTTTCGGTCATTTTTTCGACATGCTAAATCTTGGTGTTTTTGGCAGTTTTTGCACTTTTAATGCTATGGCGTGTCTCAGCACGCTATTTAATGCTGGTTTGAAGTGTTTTCAGCTGTTTTTGGGATATGTCAAATTTTCAGACTTTTGCCATACTATAGCCTTGCTTTTTGGTCATTTTTTTCGACATGCTAGATTTTGGTGTTTTTGGCAGTTTTGGCATGTTTTAATGCTATGGCGTGTCTCAGAACGCTATTTTATGCTGTTTTGAGGTGTTTTTTAACTGTTTTTGCGACGTGTCACATTTTGACATTTTTGCCATACTATAGCCTTGCTTTTTTGGTCATTTTTTTCGACATGCTCTTTTATAGTGTTTCTTGCCATATTTGCATGTTTTAATGCTATGGCGTGTCTCAGCACGCTATTTAATGCTGGTTGAAGTGTTTTCAGCTGTTTTTGGGATATGTCAAATTTTGAGACTTTTGCCATACTATAGCCTTGCTCTTTTCGGTCATTTTTTTCGACATGCTAAATCTTGGTGTTTTTGGCAGTTTTTTACACATTTTAATGCTATGGCGTGTCTCAGCACGCTATTTTGTGCTGTTTTGAGGTGCTTTTCACTGTTTTTGCGATGTGTCACATTTTGACATTTTTGCCATACTATAGCCTTGCTTTTTTGGTCATTTTTTCGACATGCTTTATTATGGTGTTTTGGGTAATTTTTGGACGTTTTAATGCTATGGTGTGTCTCAGCACGTTATTTTCTGCTGTTTTGAGGTGCTTTTAACTATTTTTGCGACGTGTCACATTTTGACATTTTTGCCATACTATAGCCTTGCTTTTTTGGTCATTTTTTCGACATGCTATGTTTTGGTGTTTTTGGCAGTTTTGGCATGTTTTACTGCTATGGCGTGTCTCAGCACGCTATGTAATGCTGGTTTGAAGTGTTTTTAGCTGGTTTTGGGACACGTCAAATTTTGATATTTTTGCCATACTATAGCCTTGCTTTTTTGGTCATTTTTTCGACATGGTATGTTATCATGTTTTGGGTCATTTTTGCACGTTTAAATGCTATGGCGTGTCTCACCACGCTATTTAATTTTGTTTTGATGTTTTTTTCAGCTTTTTTTGGGACACATTACTATAGCCTTGCTCTTTCGGTCATTTTTTCGACATGCTAAATCTTGGTGTTTTTGGCAGTTTTTGCACGTTTTAATGCTATGGCGTGTCTCAGCACGCTATTTTATGCTGGTTTGAAGTGTTTTCAGCTGTTTTTGGGATATGTCAAATTTTCAGACTTTTGCCATACTATAGCCTTGCTTTTTTGGTCATTTTTTTCGACATGCTAGATTTTGTGTTTTTGGCAGTTTTGGCATGTTTTAATGCTATGGCGTGTCTCAGAACGCTATTTAATGCTGGTTTGAAGTGTTTTCAGCTGTTTTTGGGATATGTCAAATTTTGAGACTTTTGCCATACTATAGCCTTGCTCTTTCGGTCATTTTTTTCGACATGCTAAAATCTTGGTGTTTTTGGCAGTTTTTACACATTTTAATGCTATGGCGTGTCTCAGCACGCTATTTTGTGCTGTTTTGAGGTGCTTTTCACTGTTTTTGCGATGTGTCACATTTTGACATTTTTGCCATACTATAGCCTTGCTTTTTTGGTCATTTTTTTCGACATGCTTTATTATGGTGTTTTGGGTAATTTTTGGACGTTTTAATGCTATGGTGTGTCTCAGCACGTTATTTTCTGCTGTTTTGAGGTGCTTTTAACTATTTTTGCGACGTGTCACATTTTGACATTTTTTTACCATACTATAGCCTTGCTTTTTTGGTCATTTTTTTCGACATGCTCTTTTATGGTGTTTTTGGCTGTTTTTACATGTTTTATTGTTATGGCATGTCTCAGCACGCTATTTAATGCTGTTTTGAGGTGTTTTCAGCAGTTTTTGGGGACACGTCAAATTTTGACATTTTTGCCATACTATAGCCTTGCTCTTTCGGTCATTTTTTCGACATGCTAAATCTTGGTGTTTTTGGCAGTTTTTTACACGTTTTAATGCTATGGGGTGAGGAGGGGGCGTGTCTCAGCACGCTATTTAATGCTATTTTGAGGTGTTTTCAGCTGTTTTTTGGGACATGTCAAATTTTGATATTTTTGCCATGCTCTTTCGGTCATTTTTTTCGACATGCTATATCTTGGTGTTTTTGGCAGTTTTTGGCATGTTTTAATGCTATGGCATGTCTCAGCACGCTATTTTATGCTGTTTTGAGGTGTTTTCAGTTGTTTTGTGACGTGTCACATTTTGACATATTTTTGCCATACTATAGCCTTGCTTTTTTGGTCATTTTTTTGACATGCTAGATTTTGGTGTTTTGGCAGTTTTGGCATGTTTTAATGCTATGGCGTGTCTCAGCACGCTATTTTCTGCTGTTTTGAGGTGCTTTTAACTGTTTTTGCGACGTGTCACATTTTGACATTTTTGCCATACTATAGCCTTGCTTTTTTGGTCATTTTTTTTTCGAACATGCTATGTTTTGGTGTTTTTGGCAGTTTTGGCATGTTTTAATGCTATGGCGTGTCTCAGCACGCTATTTAATGCTGGTTTGAAGTGTTTTTAGCTGGTTTTTGGGACATGTCAAATTTTGATATTTTTGCCATACTATAGCCTTGCTTTTTTGGTCATTTTTTCGACATGCTCTTTTATGGTGTTTTTTGCCATATTTGCAACTGTGTTTTAATGCTATGGCGTGTCTCAGCACGCTATTTAATGCTGGTTTGAAGTGTTTTTAGCTGGTTTTGGGACATGTCAAATTTTGATATTTTTGCCATACTATAGCCTTGCTTTTTTGGTCATTTTTTCGACATGCTCTTTTATGGTGTTTTTTGCCATATTTGCATGTTTTAATGCTATGGCGTGTCTCAGCACGCTATTTAATGCTGGTTTGAAGTGTTTTTTAGCTGGTTTTGGGACATGTCAAATTTTGATATTTTTGCCATACTATAGCCTTGCTTTTTTGGTCATTTTTTTCGACATGCTCTTTTATGGTGTTTTTTGCCATTATTTGCATGTTTTAATGCTATGGCGTGTCTCAGCACGCTATTTTATGCTGTTTTTGAGGTGTTTTCAGCTGGTTTTGGGACATGTCAAATTTTGACATTTTTGCCATACTATAGCCTGCTTTTTTGGTCATTTTTTCGACATGCTATATTTTGGTGTTTTTGGCAGTTTTGGCATGTTTTAATGCTATGGCGTGTCTCAGCACGCTATTTTCTGCTGTTTTGAGGTGTTTTTTAACTGTTTTTGCGACGTGTCACATTTTGACATTTTGCCATACTATAGCCTTGCTTTTTTGGTCATTTTTTCGACATGCTCTTTTATGGTGTTTCTTGCCATATTTGCATGTTTTAATGCTATGGCGTGTCTCAGCACGCTATTTAATGCTGTTTTGAGGTGCTTTTAACTGTTTTTGCGACGTGTCACATTTTGACATTTTTGCCATACTATAGCCTTGCTTTTTTGGTCATTTTTTCGACATGCTCTTTTATGGTGTTTTTTGCCATATTTGCATGTTTTAATGCTATGGCGTGTCTCAGCACGCTATTTAATGCTGGTTTGAAGTGTTTTTAGCTGGTTTTGGGACCTTTCAAATTTTGATATTTTTGCCATTACTATAGCCTTGCTTTTTTGGTCATTTTTTCGACATGCTCTTTTATGGTGTTTTTTGCCATATTTGCATGTTTTAATGCCATGGCGTGTCTCAGCACGCTATTTTATGCTGTTTTGAGGTGTTTTCAGCTGGTTTTGGGACATGTCAAATTTTGACATTTTTGCCATACTATAGCCTTGCTTTTTGGTCATTTTTTCGACATGCTATATTTTGGTGTTTTTGGCAGTTTTGGCATGTTTTAATGCTATGGCGTGTCTCAGCACGCTATTTTCTGCTGTTTGAGGTGTTTTTAACTGTTTTTGCGACGTGTCACATTTTGATATTTTTGCCATACTATAGCCTTGCTTTTTGGTCATTTTTTCGAATGCTCTTTTATGGTGTTTCTTGCCATATTTGCATGTTTTAATGCTATGGCGTGTCTCAGCACGCTATTTAATGCTGTTTTGAGGTGCTTTTAACTGTTTTTGCGACGTGTCACATTTTGACATTTTTGCCATACTATAGCCTTGCTTTTTTGGTCATTTTTTTCGACATGCTCTTTTATGGTGTTTTTTGCCATTTTGCATGTTTTAATGCTATGGCGTGTCTCAGCACGCTATTTAATGCTGTTTTGAGGTGCTTTTAACTGTTTTTGCGACGTGTCACATTTTGACATTTTTGCCATACTATAGCCTTGCTTTTTTGGTCATTTTTTCGACATGCTATATTATGGTGATTTTCGCCATATTTGCACGTTTTAATGCTATGGCGTGTCTCAGCAGACATTTTTATGCTGTTTTGAGGTGTTTTCAGCTGTTTTTTAGGACATGTCAAATTTTGACATTTTTGCCATACTCTATAGCCTTGCTCTTTCGGTCATTTTTTCGACATGCTCTTTTATGGTGTTTTTGGCAGTTTTTGCACGTTTTAATGCTATGGCGTGTCTCAGCACGCTATTTTCTGCTGTTTTGAGGTGTTTTTAACTGTTTTTGGGACATGTCAAATTTTTGATATTTTTGCCATACTATAGCCTTGCTTTTTTGGACATTTTTTCGACATGCTCTCTTTTATGGTGTTTTTTGGCTGTTTTTTTACATGTTTTTATTGTCATGGCATGTCTCAGCACGCTATTTTATTGCTGTTTTGAGGTACTTTTAGATGTTTTTGGGACATGTCAAATTTTGACATTTTTTGCCATACTATAGTCTTGCTTTTTTGGTCATTTTTTTGACACGCTACATTATGGTGTTTTGGGACATTGTTACACATTTTAATGCTATTGTTTGTCTCTCAGCACGCTCTTTTATGCTGTTTGAGATGTTTTCAACTAATTTTTGGACATGTCATAATTTAAATATCCTTTTTTTTTTGCCTTGTGACGTCTTCAAACATACCATATCATGGTTTTTCCGGACTATTATTTTTTTTTTTTTAATTTTCGTTTTCCATTTTCACAAAAGGGAACATTCATTGAAAATGCACTTTTTATTAAATTATACTTCAATAATAATTACAGTTTAAGGTGGAAAAGAAAAATACAAAATACCACAAGGGAAAAATAGCAATAAAAAATTAATAAATAAACAATAATGATAATTAAAAAATAAATAAATAAATAAAATGAAATATTACATATATACATATCCATACATATACACATACATACTGACATTCCTTCAAGTACACACACACACACACACACACACACACACACACACACAAAAAGATTATAAACAAAATAATTATAATCATAAATATATAATTGTAATAATTTTATAATATAATAATTATATATATATCACATTTATTTTTACAAAAAGACAAGACACTTTTAGCAAAGCAGGGTAAATCATATTGAGACATTTTCTATTCCTTTACATTTGTAGCTACCCAGATATTTGTCCGTTATAACACAGCTCCACCTTTGAGAAAAAATGTCCATCTTCATTTGTAGACTTTGCAGTCATACGTTCCATCATGTAGATCTGTTTGAGTCTCTGCCTAAGTTGCATCATGGTTGGTGATTTTTATACCGTTCCAGTTCACAGTTCTCATTTTTTTGCAATAAGTAGGAGAATATGTAGTATGGATACGTACTATGGAATACCTCCGAGCAGAACAGCAAAGGGTCCAGGGGAACCATCACTTCTAAAATTTTCTCAATTTCTTCCTTCTTCCTCTTTTTTACTGCTACATGCTATATTATGGTGTTTTGGCCATTGTTGCAGCACTCTATCCTACGGTGTCTCAGAACGCTATTTTATGCTGTTTGTAAGGTGTTTTTTCAGTTATTTTTGGGACATGTCAAATATTGACAATTTTGCCATACTATAGCCTTGCTTTTTTAGTCATTTTTTTCAACACACTATATTATGATGTTTTGGGTCATTTTTGCACGTTTTTAAAGCTATGGCAAGTCTTAGCATGCTATTTTATGCTGTTTTGAGGTGTTTTCAGCTGTTTTTGGGACACATCAAATTTTGACACTTTTGCCATACTATAGCCTTGCTTTTTTGGACATTTTTTCGGCATGCTATATCATGGTGTTTTTTGCCACATTTGCACATTTTAATTGTATGGCATGTCTCAGCAGGCTATTTTGATATTATTTTGAGGTGTTTTCAGCTGTTTTTGGGATATGTAAAAATTTTGACATTTTTGCCATACTATAGCCTTGCTTTTTTGGTCATTTTTTTCGACATGCTAAGATTTTGGTGTTTTTGGCAGTTTTGGCATGTTTTAATGCTATGGCGTGTCTCAGCAGGCTATTTTCTGCTGTTTTGAGGTGCTTTTAACTGTTTTTGCGACGTGTCACATTTTGACATTTTTGCCATACTATAGCCTTGCTCTTTCGGTCATTTTTTCGACATGCTCTTTTATGGTGTTTTTGGCAGTTTTTGCACGTTTTAATGCTATGGCGTGTCTCAGCACGCTATTTAATGCTGGTTTGAAGTGTTTTCAGCTGTTTTTGGGATATGTCAAATTTTCAGACTTTTGCCATACTATAGCCTTGCTTTTTTGGTCATTTTTTTCGACATGCTAGATTTTGTGTTTTTGGCAGTTTTGGCATGTTTTAATGCTATGGCGTGTCTCAGCACGCTATTTAATGCTGTTTTGAGGTGTTTTCAGCTGTTTTTGGGATATGTCAAATTTTGATATTTTTGCCATACTATAGCCTTGCTTTATTGGTTATTTTTTTCGACATGCTATATTTTGGTGTTTTTGGCAGTTTTGGCATGTTTTAATGCTATGGCGTGTCTCAGCACGTTATTTTCTGCTGTTTTGAGGTGCTTTTAACTATTTTTGCGATGTGTCACATTTTGACATTTTTGCCATACTATAGCCTTGCTTTTTTGGTCATTTTTTTCGACATGCTAGATTTGGTGTTTTTTGGCAGTTTTGGCATGTTTTAATGCTATGGCGTGTCTCAGCACGGCTATTTTGTGCTGTTTTGAGGTGCTTTTAAACTATTTTTGTCGATCAGCGATGTGTCACATTTTGACATATTTTGACAATGCCATACTATAGCCTTGCTCTTTCGGTCATTTTTTCGACATGCTCTTTAATGGTGTTTTTTGGCAGTTTTTGCATGTTTTAATTGCTATGGCGTGTCTCAGCACGCTATTTTCTGCTGTTTTGAGTTGTTTTCAGCTGTTTTTTGGGACATGTCAAATTTTGACATTTTTGCCATACTATAGCCTTGCTTTTTTGGTCATTTTTTCGACATGCTCTTTGATGGTGTTTCTTGCCATATTTGCATGTTTTAATGCTATGGCGTGTCTCAGCAGGCTATTTTCTGCTGTTTTGAGGTGCTTTTAACTGGTTTTGCGACGTGTCACATTTTGACATTTTTGCCATACTATAGCCTTGCTCTTTCGGTCATTTTTTTCGACATGCTAAATCTTGGTGTGTTTTGGCAGTTTTTACACGTTTTAATGCTATGGCGTGTCTCAGCACGCTATTTTATGCTGTTTTGAGGTGCTTTTAACTGTTTTTGTGATGTGTCACATTTTGACATTTTTGCCATACTATAGCCTTGCTTTTTTGGACATTTTTTCGACATGCTAAATCTTGGTGTTTTTGGCAGTTTTTGCACGTTTTAATGCTATGGCGTGTCTCAGCACGCTATTTAATGCTGGTTTGAAGTGTTTTCAGCTGTTTTTGGTATATGTCAAATTTTCAGACTTTTGCCATACTATAGCCTTGCTTTTTTTGGTCATTTTTTTCGACATGCTAGATTTTGGTGTTTTTGGCAGTTTTTGCATGTTTTAATGCTATGGCGTGTCTCAGCAGGCTATTTTATGCTGTTTTGAGGTGTTTTTAACTGTTTTTGCGACGTGTCACATTTTGACATTTTTGCCATACTATAGCCTTGCTTTTTGGTCATTTTTTCGACATGCTATATTATGGTGATTTTTGCATATTTGCACGTTTTAAATGCTATATGGCGTGTCTCAGCATGCTATTTAATGCTGGTTTTAAGTGTTTTCAGCTGTTTTTGGGATATGTCAAATTTTCAGACTTTTGCCATACTATAGCCTTGCTTTTTTGGTCATTTTTTTCGACATGCTAGATTTTGGTGTTTTTGGCAGTTTTGGCATGTTTTAATGCTATGGCGTGTCTCAGCAGGCTATTTTCTGCTGTTTTGAGGTGCTTTTAAACTGTTTTTGCGACGTGTCACATTTTGACATTTTTGCCATACTATAGCCTTGCTTTTTTGGACATTTTTTCGACATGCTAGATTTTGGTGTTTTTGGCAGTTTTGGCATGTTTTAATGCTATGGCGTGTCTCAGCAGGCTATTTTCTGCTGTTTTGAGGTGCTTTTAACTGTTTTTGCAACGTGTCACATTTTGACATTTTTGCCATACTATAGCCTTGCTTTTTTGGTCATTTTTTCGACATGCTAGATTTGGTGTTTTTGGCAGTTTTTGCATGTTTTTAATGCTATGGCGTGTCTCAGCACGTTATTTTCTGCTGTTTTGAGGTGCTTTTAAACTGTTTTTGCGACGTGTCACATTTTGACATTTTTGCCATACTATAGCCTTGCTCTTTCGGTCATTTTTTCGACATGCTAAATCTTGGTGTTTTTGGCAGTTTTTACACGTTTTAATGCTATGGCGTGTCTCAGCACGCTATTTTATGCTGTGTTTTGAGGTGCTTTTAACTGTTTTTGTGATGTGTCACATTTTGACATTTTTGCCATACTATAGCCTTGCTTTTTGGACATTTTTTCGACATGCTAAATCTTGGTGTTTTTGGCAGTTTTTGCACGTTTTAAGCTATGGCGTGTCTCAGCACGCTATTTAATGCTGGTTTGAAGTGTTTTCAGCTGTTTTTGGTATATGTCAAATTTTCAGACTTTTGCCATACTATAGCCTTGCTTTTTTTGGGTCATTTTTTTTTCGACATGCTAGATTTTGGTGTTTTTGGCAGTTTTTGCATGTTTTAATGCTATGGCGTGTCTCAGCAGGCTATTTTATGCTGTTTTGAGGTGTTTTTAAACTGTTTTTGCGACGTGTCACATTTTGACATTTTTGCCATACTATAGCCTTGCTTTTTTGGTCATTTTTTCGACATGCTATATTATGGTGATTTTTGCCATATTTGCACGTTTTAATGCTATGGCGTGTCTCAGCATGCTATTTAATGCTGGTTTTAAGTGTTTTCAGCTGTTTTTGGGATATGTCAAATTTTCAGACTTTTGCCATACTATAGCCTTGCTTTGTTGGTCATTTTTTTTCGACATGCTAGATTTTGGTGTTTTTGGCAGTTTTGGCATGTTTTAATGCTATGGCGTGTCTCAGCAGGCTATTTTCTGCTGTTTTGAGGTGCTTTTAACTGTTTTTTGCGACGTGTCACATTTTGACATTTTTGCCATACTATAGCCTTGCTTTTTTGGACATTTTTTCGACATGCTAGATTTTGGTGTTTTTGGCAGTTTTGGCATGTTTTAATGCTATGGCGTGTCTCAGCAGGCTATTTTCTGCTGTTTTGAGGTGCTTTTAACTGTTTTTTTGCAACGTGTCACATTTTGACATTTTTGCCATACTATAGCCTTGCTTTTTTGGTCATTTTTTTTTCGACATGCTAGAATTTGGTGTTTTTGGCAGTTTTTGCATGTTTTAATGCTATGGCGTGTCTCAGCACGTTATTTCTGCTGTTTTTGAGGTGCTTTTAACTATTTTTGCGACGTGTCACATTTTGACATTTTTGCCATACTATAGCCTTGCTCTTTCGGTCATTTTTTCGACATGCTCTTTCATGGTGTTTTTGGCAGTTTTTGCGACGTTTTAATGCTATGGCGTGTCTCAGCACGCTATTTTCTGCTGTTTTGAGTTGTTTTTCAGCTGTTTTTGGGACATGTCAAATTTTGACATTTTTGCCATACTATAGCCTTGCTTTTTTGGTCATTTTTTCGACATGCTCTTTGATGGTGTTTCTTGCCATATTTGCATGTTTTAATGCTATGGCGTGTCTCAGCAGGCTATTTTCTGCTGTTTTGAGGTGCTTTTAACTGTTTTTGCGACGTGTCACATTTTGACATTTTTGCCATACTATAGCCTTGCTCTTTCGGTCATTTTTTCGACATGCTAAATCTTGGTGTTTTTGGCAGTTTTTTACACGTTTTAATGCTATGGCGTGTCTCAGCACGCTATTTAATGCTGGTTTGAAGTGTTTTCAGCTGTTTTTGGGATATGTCAAATTTTCAGACTTTTGCCATACTATAGCCTTGCTTTTTTGGTCATTTTTTTCGACATGCTAGATTTTGGTGTTTTTGGCAGTTTTTGCATGTTTTTTAATGCTATGGCGTGTCTCAGCACGCTATTTTCTGCTGTTTTGAGTTGTTTTCAGCTGTTTTTGGGACATGTCAAATTTTGACATTTTTGCCATACTATAGCCTTGCTTTTTTGGTCATTTTTTTTTTCGACATGCTCTTTGATGGTGTTTCTTGCCATATTTGCATGTTTTAATGCTATGGCGTGTCTCAGCAGGCTATTTTCTGCTGTTTTGAGGTGCTTTTAACTGTTTTTGCGACGTGTCACATTTTGACATTTTTGCCATACTATAGCCTTGCTCTTTCGGTCATTTTTTCGACATGCTAAATCTTGGTGTTTTTGGCAGTTTTTACACGTTTTAATGCTATGGCGTGTCTCAGCACGCTATTTAATGCTGGTTTGAAGTGTTTTCAGCTGTTTTGGGATATGTCAAATTTTCAGACTTTTGCCATACTATAGCCTTGCTTTATTGGTCATTTTTTCGACATGCTAAATCTTGGTGTTTTTGGCAGTTTTTGCACGTTTTAATGCTATGGCGTGTCTCAGCACGCTATTTAATGCTGGTTTGAAGTGTTTCAGCTGTTTTTGGTATATGTCAAAATTTTCAGACTTTTGCCATACTATAGCCTTGCTTTTTTGGTCATTTTTTTCGACATGCTAGATTTTGGTGTTTTTGGCAGTTTTTGCATGTTTTAATGCTATGGGGCGTGTCTCAGCAGGCTATTTTATGCTGTTTTGAGGTGTTTTTAACTGTTTTTGCGACGTGTCACATTTTGACATTTTTGCCATACTATAGCCTTGCTTTTTTGGTCATTTTTTCGACATGCTATATTATGGTGATTTTTGCCATATTTGCACGTTTTAATGCTATGGCGTGTCTCAGCATGCTATTTAATGCTGGTTTTAAGTGTTTTCAGCTGTTTTTGGGATATGTCAAATTTTCAGACTTTTGCCATACTATAGCCTTGCTTTTTTGGTCATTTTTTTCGACATGCTAGATTTTGGTGTTTTTGGCAGTTTTGGCATGTTTTAATGCTATTGGCGTGTCTCAGCAGGCTATTTTCTGCTGTTTTGAGGTGCTTTTAAACTGTTTTTTGCGACGTGTCACATTTTGACATTTTTTGCCATACTATAGCCTTGCTTTTTTGGACATTTTTTCGACATGCTAGGATTTTGGTGTTTTTGGCAGTTTTGGGCATGTTTTAATGCTATGGCGTGTCTCAGCAGGCTATTTTCTGCTGTTTTGAGGTGCTTTTAACTGTTTTTGCAACGTGTCACATTTTGACATTTTTGCCATACTATAGCCTTGCTTTTTTGGTCATTTTTTCGACATGCTAGATTTTGGTGTTTTTGGCAGTTTTTGCATGTTTTAATGCTATGGCGTGTCTCAGCACGTTATTTTCTGCTGTTTTGAGGTGCTTTTAACTATTTTTGCGACGTGTCACATTTTGACATTTTTGCCATACTATAGCCTTGCTCTTTCGGTCATTTTTTCGACATGCTCTTTTCATGGTGTTTTGGCAGTTTTTTTGCACGTTTTATGCTATGGCGTGTCTCAGCACGCTATTTTCTGCTGTTTTGAGTTGTTTTCAGCTGTTTTTGGGACATGTCAAATTTTGACATTTTTGCCATACTATAGCCTTGCTCTTTCGGTCATTTTTTCGACATGTAAATCTTGGTGTTTTTGGCAGTTTTTACACGTTTTAATGCTATGGCGTGTCTCAGCACGCTATTTAATGCTGGTTTGAAGTGTTTTCAGCTGTTTTTGGGATATGTCAAATTTCAGACTTTTGCCATACTATAGCCTTGCTTTTTTGGTCATTTTTTTTCGACATGCTAGATTTTGGTGTTTTTGGCAGTTTTTGCATGTTTTAATGCTATGGCGTGTCTCAGCACGTTATTTTTCTGCTGTTTTGAGGTGCTTTTAACTATTTTTGCGACGTGTCACATTTTGACATTTTTGCATACTATAGCCTTGCTTTTTGGTCATTTTTTCGACATGCTATATTATGGTGATTTTTGCCATATTTGCATGTTTTAATGCTATGGCGTGTCTCAGCTGCTATTTAATGCTGGTTTTAAGTGTTTTCAGCTGTTTTTGGGATATGTCAAATTTTCAGACTTTTGCCATACTATAGCCTTGCTTTTTTGGTCATTTTTTTCGACATGCTAGATTTTTGGTGTTTTTGCAGTTTTGGCATGTTTTAATGCTATGGCGTGTTCCTCAGCAGGCTATTTTCTGCTGTTTTGAGGTGTTTTCAGCTGTTTTTGGGATATGTCAAATTTTGATATTTTTGCCATACTATAGCCTTGCTTTTTTGGACATTTTTTCGACATGCTATATTTTGGTGTTTTTGGCAGTTTTGGCATGTTTTAATGCTATGGCGTGTCTCAGCACGCTATTTTCTGCTGTTTTGAGGTGCTTTTAACTGTTTTTGCAACGTGTCACATTTTGACATTTTTGCCATACTATAGCCTTGCTTTTTTGGTCATTTTTTTTTCGACATGCTAGATTTTGGTGTTTTTGGCAGTTTTGGCATGTTTAATGCTATGGCGTGTCTCAGCACGTTATTTTCTTTTTTTTATTTTCTGCTGTTTTTGAGGTGCTTTTAACTATTTTTGCGACGTGTCACATTTTGACATTTTTGCCATACTATAGCCTTGCTTTTTTGGTCATTTTTTCGACATGCTCTTTTATGGTGTTTTTGGCTGATTTTACTACATGTTTTATTGTTATGGCATGTCTCAGCACGCTATTTAATGCTGTTTTGAGGTTTTTCAGCGGTTTTTTGGGACACGTCAAATTTTGACATTTTTGCCATACTATAGCCTTGCTTTTTTGGTCATTTTTCGACATGCTATGTTATGGTGATTTTGCCATATTTGCACGTTTAATGCTATGGCGTGTGTCAGCAGATGTTTTTTATGCTGTTTTGAGATGTTTTCAGCTGTTTTTGGGACATGTCAAATTTTTATATTTTTGCCATACTATAGCCTTGCTCTTTCGGTCATTTTTTTCGACATGATCTCTTTTATCGTGTTTCTTGCCATATTTGCATGTTTTTAATGCTATGGCGTGTCTCAGCATGCTATTTTATGCTGTTTTGAGGTGTTTTTAACTGTTTTTGCGACGTGTCACATTTTGACATTTTTGCCATACTATAGCCTTGCTTTTTTGGTCTTTTTTCGACATGCTCTTTTATGGTGTTTTTGGCAGTTTTGGCATGTTTTAATGTTATGGCATGTCTCAGCACGCTATTTTAATGCTGTTTTGAGGTATTTTCAGTGGTTTTTGGGACACGTCAAAAATTTTGACATTTTTGCCATACTATAGCCTTGCTTTTTTTTTGGTCATTTTTTTCGACATGCTATGTTATGGTGATTTTTGCCATTTGCACGTTTAATGCTAATGGAGTGTCAGCAGACGTCTTTTATGCTATTTTGAGATGTTTTCAGCTGTTTTTGGGACATGTCAAATTTTGATATTTTTGCCATACTATAGCCTTGCTCTTTCGGGGCCATTTTTTTCGACATGCTAAATCTTGTCTTGTGTCTGGTGTTTTTGCGAGTTTTTACACGTTTTAATTCTATGGCATGTCTCAGCACGCTATTTTATGCTGTTTTGAGGTGCTTTTAAATGTTTTTGCGACGTGTCACATTTTGACATTTTTGCCATACTATAGCCTTGCTTTTTAGGACATTTTTTCGACATGCTATATTTGGTGTTTTTGGCAGTTTTTACACGTTTTTAATGCTATGGCATGTCTCAAGCACGCTATTTTATGCTGTTTTGAGGTGTTTTCAGTTGTTTTGTGTGACGTGTCACATTTTGACATTTTTGCCATACTATAGCCTTGCTTTTTTTTGGTCCATTTTTTCGGCATGCTATATCATGGTGTGTTTTTTTGCCACATTTTGCACGTTTAAATGCTATGGGCGTGTCCCTCAGCACACGCTATTTTCTGCTGTTTTGAGTTGTTTTCAGCTTGTTTTTGGGACATGTCAAATTTTGACACATTTTTGCCATACTATAGCTTGCTTTTTTGGTCATTTTTTTCGACAGTACTCATCTAGGGATGAGTACGGTGTGTCAAAATGTGACACGTCGCATTAACAGTTAAAAACACCTCATCATGCTATTTAATGCTGTTTTGAGGTGTTTTTAACTGTTTTTGCGACGTGTCACATTTTGACATTTTTGCCATACTATAGCCTTGCTTTTTTGGTCATTTTTTCGACATGCTCTTTTATAGTGTTTCTTGCCATATTTGCATGTTTTAATGCTATGGCGTGTCTCATCATGCTATTTAATGCTGTTTTGAGGTGTTTTTAACTGTTTTTGCGACGTGTCACATTTTGACATTTTTGCCATACTATAGCCTTGCTTTTTTGGTCATTTTTTCGCTATGCTTTATTATGGTGTTTTGGGTAATTTTTGGACGTTTTAATGCTATGGCGTGTCTCAGCTAGCTATTTAATGCTATTTTGAGGTGCTTTTAGCTTGTTTTGGTCCCAAACCAGCTCAAAATACCTCAAAACAGCATAAAATAGTGTGCTGAGACACGCCTACATTAAAACGTGTAAAAACAGCTAAAAACACCACAATAGAGCATGTAAAAAAAAAAATGACCAAAAAAGCAAGGCTATATACTATAGCAAAAAAGAAACAAAAAACATGCAAAAATATCCCAAAACACATTAATGTAGCATGTCGAAAAAATGTGCAAAAAAGCAAGGCTATAGTATGGTAAAAATGTCAAAACACCTCAAAACAGCATAAAATAGTGTGCTGCGACACGCCATAGCATTAAAATGTGCAAAATGGCCCAAAACACCATAATAAAGCATGTTGAAAAATGAACAAAAAAGCAAGGCTATAGTATGGCAAAAATGTCAAAATTTGACGAATCCCAAAAATAGCTGAAAAAAAATCAAAATGGCATAAAATAGCATGCTGAGACACGCCATAGCATTTACACATGCAAAAACAGCCCAAAACACCATGAAAGAGCATGTCGAAAAAATTCCCAAAAAAGCAAGGCTATAGCATGGCAAAAATGTCAAAATCTGACATGTCCCAAAAACAGCTAGGATACCTCAAAATAGTATTAAAATAGCCTGCTGAGACACGCCATAGCATTAAAAGGTGTAAATAAGGCCAAAAGCACCATAATATGGCATGTTGAAAAAATGACCAAAAAAGCAAGGCTATAGTATGGCAAAAATGTCAAAATCTGACATGTTCCAAAAACAGCTGAAAACAACTCAAAACAGCATAAAATAGCGTGCTGAGACACGCCATAGCAATAAAATGTGCAAATATTGCCTTGCTTTTTTGCTCATTTTTTTGACATGCTATGTTATGGTGTTTTTGAGCATATTTGCATGTTTTAATGTTATGGCGTGTCTCAGCACAGTATTTTATGCTATTTTGAAGTGTTTGTAGATGTCAAATGATTCCTTAACTAAGAAGTAAGTAAAATAAGTCAAACAAATTGCACAAATAAGAGTAATCTATAGTCAGTACTGTAGTGAATGGATGGGTAAAAATGTGCAGTAGGGGTGCTGAAAAAAAAAAAAAAAAGAAAGAGGGCTGCCAGCCAAAGATTGCATGCTGCTGCTCTTGTACACATACACACGTACATGTACATGGGGCACACTGGGCTCGGGTGTCCCTAAGGACACTGATTTGACACATCAGGTTGCTGGAATGAGAAAACACCAGTGATCAGCAGTAGCAGAGGAACCAAGCAGAGTAAGAGGAAACTAGCACAGGGTCCATCACACATACTACACAAGCATTTTTTTGTGATTGTTTTGTGACATTTGTAGACAATGACTCTCCTATGACTTTTGGCACATTAAACAATGGCAATTTTACATAAAATATTAAGATTTCTTTTTTTTTTTACTTTTGATGACATGCTAGACAATGACATTTTTGAATACTGAGGGGGACCTACACCACCATTTTTCTGCATAGCTGCAGCTACTACCTGCTGAATACCCAACAGACACAGTTAGTGACTAGCTGGTGAGCTAGTCACTAACATAAAATAACACATAAAATGCACATTTTAACAAGTTTGATTAAAAGAATAATAATAAATAATAAAATAGAATGTGCCATCTATTCATTATTTTATATATGATGTGCTCTATATAGCCGTCCCTAGACTCCCCTCACAATTTAATTGGCAAAATCTATGCGGTTATTATTAGCACCTGTGGCCGAAATAGGTAAATATGATCAACTTTTCTCTGCCTTTTGCGCAATTTCTATAAATAACATTTGAAATAAAAAATACAGACATTTTTTGGAAAAGCCAGGGATTAGCAGCACTGTAATTTTTTAATTTAACAAAGTTATATGAAATGTGAAAATGGTCAAAATGACGTTAACAGCTGTTCTAGTGTTAAAAATCATAGAAGGTCAAATGTTGTGATCACAACTTGGTAACAAGACAACTGACTGTAAATCTGCTTATCTTCCCCACCATGCTACTTGCCCCCACAGATTGTTTGTTCTTTAACACATGTACACAGTATTCCCTTGAGAGCCGTATTGATAATGAGTGAATTATCATGGTTAAAATAAAATAAATTGAGTTGTTCCAACATAACATATAATCTTTGCGGGCTTCTATGGTTCTGTTCTAATAATACAAACATACCTGGGATCACTGTACTTCACTCACACACTTATGAGAGAGTGGCCTCAGGTCTGCAGGTGTCTGAGCTGACCTGAAAAGACAGAAAAAGAGAAAAATAGACCTATCAGTTGAGCACATTTTCCACATGTAGGCCAGTTTTACAGGCACCGCTCATAAGAGAGCCTGCACACAATCCACCACAATAACAATTCCTTGTGTTTTTCCAAAACAAAGTTGACCTTTTTTCAGGGCGTGGACATTTCCAGTGTCATGCAGGCATTTCAGACTTAGACAGAAGTATAACTGATGTATGTCTATCTAAATCCCCCCCGCCTCATCAGATAAAGTACAGCACTGTGTGTTCTCAGAAACGTAGCAGAATGTATTTTCCCACAGACGTCCCCGGAGACACCACAGCTATAATTAGAAATCCAGTTTCACACGACAAGTCTTATATTCACTCCAGTGTGATTTGCCTTTTTTATTTGTATACATTATTTGTATTTTTCTCTACTCATGAATTAGTGAAGATCCTGGCAACAGAGCACAGGAGCTAAGAGGTGAAGACAAATTGTTCCTCAGTATAAAACAAGTTTTTGTGTGTGTGTGACATCTGCATGTGTGTGTTCATGGTACTACACTTTGCATAGCTCAGGAAACTGAACAGCATCAGCACTTAAAGTGTGCTGCAAAAAAACTTCAGTGACTCGATGTTCTTGCTGATTCTTCAAAATTTATTTTGAATATATGAAGGAGGCAAACAAGTACTTGTGCTGCCTGATGCATTTAACAAGCGGTTGCAGAAAGAATTCACTCACTCATTTTGAGGCCAAAGTAAGACTGAGCGAGACAAGACGTCATTATAATTAGTCCCTGTGGCTATTAGTCAGACTAACTCGTGACCTTTCACAGGTTATAAGCAGCATTAGAGGATATGAGAAAGTGTCAGCACTGATGTTTCACTTCCACTAACATCTTTACATTATTTATATTATCAGTGGTGAAACAAGCATTCAGTTACTCAAGCACTTGAATACAGTTTTGAGATACTTGTACTTTACTACAGTTTGATGCTACTGTACTTCTGTACTTTTGACTGGTAGTTACTTTTTACTTTGTTTCGTACACAACATTTAATCTCTATATGAAATAGGATGCATTGTTGTTAGGAATATTTATGTAGATTTTTTCTTTATTTTTTTATTTTGTGACCTATATCGTACTCTTGAAAACTATTATTAACCACTATTTGACAAGTGGGGAAAGGGAGTGGTTTTTGTTTTTTTATTGTTTTATTTATTGTATAAAACGGTTCCAGTCTTATTTTACTGTAGACCTGCATGCAGCCTCTTTTCTCTCGCTCGCTCTCTGTTTATTATGACCTTACTGCTGCAGGAGTGTGAGCTCCACGCTAGAGATATTGAGAATTAGCCTGCCCCCCCTATTTAACAACTCTGTATCGGATGTTAGTTGATGCTGCCTTTGTGTTAGCTCATGCTAACCGCTCAGATGTTCAACTGGCCATTCTGGCAGCAAGTTTGTTTATGCTCTCCACCACTGAAGAGATTTAACGTTAGTATCCAATGAGTGAGTGGGGGGGGGGGGGTTCACCTATAGGTGCTCCTCTGCCTTTGGGTATCAGCTTGTTGAGGAGTGAGTGAGGAGGAGTAATGACATGCAGCAAAAGACCATGGGTCAGATTTGAACAAAAACTGCTGCCAAGGACTCTGCCTATATGGGGCACACACTCTACCCAGTCAGCTATAGGCCGCCCCACTAATATAAATTTATAACTGTTTATCTGATAGTACTAGTCGGTCAAAATTCTTACTGTTTTTATTATTCTTATGGTTAAACAATTAGTTCTTTACATCCCTAGTTTAGAATAAACACCCAAGCAGTGTATACAAAAACAAAAGACTGACAAGTGACAAGTTACAATTTAAAGTGATGCATTTAAGATATCACATTGAGTTTAACATTACCATGCACATGCAAATCCCATCCCTTACAAAGAAAAGAAAAAACATCTCAGATTTATTTTAAGAAAATGATTTGAGTTGGGTTGCACTGCAAAATATCGCCTACATGTGTATTAGTTGAGACTCCTACATGAAATAAAATCATCACCTTTGTGTTTTTTTATCCATTGTGTGGGTTACACGAACTGGCCACTTCACAGCAAAGCCCACCCAGGAACAGCGGATCTGTTTTCTGTGGGTAAATGAGTTCTTATATTAGAAGGCGCAGAAAGCTCAAAGGGCGAGCTGAAGGAGAGAAGATGGCCTTTGATATTAATGGATTAACATATTTTGAGCTTGAAAGAGGATTTGATTTATGCAAGAGAGCTTCCAGAGCCCTCGAGGTAATTGTGTGATTCTTCCACCCCCGATGACAGAAGGCAGGGTATTGTCACGACGCACCGGTGCTGCAGCACAGACAGCAGATTCACAATGGAAAAACACTTTACCAAAGACTGCTGTTGAGAGGCTGTTATTGTCTGTTCGTCTACTTGTTTAGTGCTACTCGTGCAGGACAGAAATGAAAAGTCTTAAAGTCTTAAAATGGTATTTTCCTTATGGTTAAAAATACTTCTTGCTGCAATGGATGATTCATTTTTCAGGAGGTTTCAGGTAAAATCCCACGTAAACTTTGGATTAATGAATAATACAAAATAAACCTGTGGACTTCAGGGACTTGTACTATTTTTTTTTTCATTTTGATCATAATCAAACAAAACAGTGCCAAGAAATGCTTCTTGTTGTTGTGTCTTCGTTGACAAATATATCTGCATTTCACAGCCAAACAGCTTGGAATATCACAATTATGCTGAAGTCCAAAAAACAAAGCTTACAACAGATATTTCTGTTCCCATATGGTGAATTTTGGATCTAATCTCAAGAAGCAAAAATGTGTTTTGTCAAAACACAGAATGTTGGCTGAATAATTTGGCTGAAATTGTCCAGACTTTATCGGTTGAACTGATCTCCCCCTGATGAAAAGAGCTCTGTGAAACAAAAACAGCACTGTCACTGGCTAAAATGCACCCAGAACAAGGAAATTCAAACCCACAATTTAACATGTGCAGCTCTTGTCCAACCTGTACCACCTACTAGTAAGATAAGCAGGAGCAGCAGCAGTTGAGACCAGCAAATGTGGACATAATGATGTGTGCCATCTACAGGCAAGCGAGTTAGTAGCTTTTAAAATAGTGTTAATAAAGAGAGTATGTGGTGGAGTGCAGTTATTTTTGCCAATTGTGCATGTAAGTGTTTGGAGATGTATTTGTTAAACTTTAAACCTGCAAATGTTTTTCTGTCATTTTGTTTTAATTCCACTGAAAACATCCTTGTTAATGGACAGAAGGCGGGGCCCTGAGTGGATATCCACATGTCACATTGCTCGGTGGTTTATTATAGGGATTATAAATTGAGGAATCTAGCTCTCAATGAATGATTTACTAATGTTCATTCCTGCAGATTTTATGGTTTACTATCTATTTAAAGTGAAATGCATTTTTAAATGACTTGTAACTGTGGACTTGATGGTCTATCACTATGTGGAAAACCTCATTAGTATTTACTAATTTCTAGGGGCATCTCTAGGATTTGAGAAAATTGAGAGCTTAGCATAGACCTCTGTTGATTTTGATGAACAAGCTCTGCTTTGATGCTTTAATGTGTATGCACTGTGATGCCTTAATAACCATTAAATATTAAAATATATATATTTAACAGAGATTTGGAGCTATTTATTAAACATGCAGGGCTGAAGCCTCAGACGCCCTGGTCTAACAACCATGAAGGGTTCAAGTCGTGGAGGCTATAAATTTATTTGCCTGTTGGAGATGACATCATCACATCTCGTCTTAATTTTCAGGTTTAAAGTAAAGTTTTTTCTTTATGTGCAGGTGATGCAAGCTGACTCACGTAGAGCTGATCTGACAGATCATGTCAGGTAAACTTCATTGTCCCACAAGGGCTTATTAATGTCGTCATACACATTTCATTCAGGAACACAAAGGTACACTGCATCTGCACTATCAAACACACACCAACCCATCATTTAAAATGTACAATATAGATATTATACAATCTAAAAGTTTATTATTCGCAAAAAAAAATAAGACTTAGTAGGTGCACATGTTGTGTTTCATTTATAGTCAAAGTGCTGTAGGCACAAATAATTTGCATTCCCTTGTAATGTTCTGCAGGATTCTGCTGTTCGACCTGCTTCTTTAGGTGGAGACAATGGGTGGAGTCATTGCAGACACCTGATGAACTCAGATGACCCTACTCACTGTTTATTATCTGGATCATCCTCTGCAGTTTGGCATGATCTTAAACATGCATATTTCCGAAGGTGCAGGTAAGGCCAAAGAACAGAACGATCTGTAGAACATCTGGAGGATACTGCGGCCTCCTCTGAACTCTGAAGTTATTTCATTTCCGAAGAACGAACAGCTTGTCTAGTAGTTTAGAGTTTGACTTAATCTCTGCGCTTTACTTGAAATTTAGGTGGTCATCAAATTTAACTCCAAGTTATTTGTAAATTGAGACCCACTAAATTAAATCACAATTAATCTTGGAGAAGGAGTCAATTGTTTTTTTTTTTTGTTTATTTATTTATTTTTTTCCTTTTTTCTTCTGAAATCTATGGCCGTTTTTTTTGTTTTCTTTACATTAACCTTAAAGAATTTTTCTGAACAGCACTGAATAAATTGTCAAATTTCAGGAACCCTACCAATGCTGTGTCATCTCCTTCTTTGACACAGCAGTGGAAGAGTTCCTAGTACCTACAAATCCTAATCTGACACTCCCCCTTGTGGAGGATCTGCAGACTGGCAAATATGAACGAATGGTATTGTTTAACCCTTTGAAACCTGAGCAAATTGGCTTGATTTCTTTAAAAAATAAAAATAAAAATAAAAAATAAAAAAAGCGGAAGAAGGCAATGAGCAACAAAAGAAGAAAGAACACAAAAATTAGGAAAAGAAAAAGTGAAAAGTATACCAAAATTCGTAAAATAAATAAATCAAACAAAATTTTAAAAAAGGAAATGACTAGGAAAAAGTGCTTAAAAAATTATAATTTTCTTAAATAATTTCAAATATCTTATCATCATCTTCACAAATATAGTTGTTTTCCTGAGCTATTAATTTTCAGAATCTACTAATTTCCTGCAATTTGTGGAACATTTCTTTCCAAGTTCCTCATTGCTTTTAGTTTTGAGAGACATCACTCCAATTAGCTGATGGTTCAAGGGTTTAATTCTTGTGAGAGGTATCCAAAAGTAGAACAAAAAAAGTGATGTACCTCCACTTCTTAGGTTGATAAGTCTGGGCCTCCATCGCCAGTGTTCATGTGCTGTTGATCCAGGCACTTTGCTTCCAGTAGCGCTGCTCACCGGCCAACAGATCAGGCTGTAGTTGCTCTGGGATGCTGTCAAGAAAGAGGCAAAACAGACCTTTGTGTATGGTATCAAAGACAACATTGCCTGAAATGTCTTTTTAAAGTTCTTGCCAGTTATGATTGCCAATTCAACAGAAACATGCAATTCAGTACAATTTGCAAAATAAGAAGACATGAATGTCAGGACAAAACAACTCACCCTCCCCTGCAGAAACCTGGGTACAGTGTCTGATTGCTTTTAGATGTTAATGTAAAAAATATCAACCCTGCATGATTCCTAAAATAATAACTTTATTATAAGTTCAATAAAGAATGTAAATTTACATTCAATAAACCACATTCTTTATTCAATAATGCTATTTTCAATGCAATCACCTTCACACTTACATTTGTACTCTGTGTGTTTGCAGTGGCTAAAACAATAATTTCAAGGCGCGTAGGTTACTGAAATAAAGTTTGAGAACTTCTGCCATCATTCAACAACTGGTTATTAAAAGAGTTGGCAGAAAGGTTTAAAAAATGAATGAATAAATGAAAAAAAAAAGAATGCTGTTGGATGTTGCTATATTCTGCCAATGGCTAAATGCTGCTGTACATGAGTTGTTTTTTCTATCAAAGCCTTAAAAATCTGCATCCATAAGGAATATGATATAAAGTCCATCAAGTGGAGTGTAAGAAGGATTGTTTAGTCCTCCGATAATGACAGATACTTACACTAAGAGGCAAATTGAGGACATACAGGGTTTCCCTTTGCAAACGGTTTGCTGCATGTCAGGTCAGACCCTGTAATCACACACAAGAGGACAAAACATGTCAAGAGAGCTGCTGTGCAGTTCAAGTGTTGTGTTTATAGGTTGCTAAGACACAGTGGATCCCTGGTGATTTACCTCAACAGCAGATTCTTATGATTGTTGACGCACATACATGCATGTACAGCACACACAGTTTGCGTCAGAAACCCTTTACGATAGGAAGAAACACAGTGCTCTGTGTTTGTTTGTCACGGCAGTCACATTTTCTGTGTGACTTATCTCGCGGCGTGTCGTAGTGGTTTCAGATCAGAGGTTGTGAGAGAAGATGTCACAGTTTTGAGATGACTTTTTCTTAGACCAAGCACAGAGGCTGAGATGAAGGCCAAGGCTCTGTCAGTGAGGGAGTGCGCCTGGATGTCAGAGGAGTGCCACCTAGCGGATGAGCTGCATGGAGACCCCCAGACGGACAGCCTGTGTTTACCAAACATCTTCAAGTCCAAAAAGGTGAAGCCACTCACCAGGATTCCGACTGGACCCATGTACCAGGTCTACCATACGGCCAAAGAGCTCCTGCTGGAGGTGCTAGATCGAGGAGCCGTTCGGGAGCTGATCCGGAGAGCTGCTGGTGTGAAGCCAGGAACAGCCCGTCCATCATACAACCAGAGCAGAGAGCAGAGTGCAGATCTCTCTGAGGAGGAGTACACCGAGGCGTTAACGTGGTTCTCTATAGTCCTGCAGAACGGCGTCTCTGTAGGTGAGAACTGCAGCTTCGGCTCTGAGCTGACCCTAAAATTGGACGGGTGGCAGGGCGTCCTGAAGAGAAACAGCTTCCAGACCAACCTGCTGTCTCTGACCAGACTGGAGGACGGAGACAAGCTGGAAGTCCTCTCTGCTTTCTGTAGCCACTTAATGAGGCGCTACCAGGCCTTATACACACCCGGACACAACCTGGCTGTGAAGAAATATCGACTTTCCTATCAACAAGGGCCTTGCTCGCTCCATCTTGCCCTCCTCTGTGACATGAGCTCCGGGTTCATCTGTAACATGTATCTGTACTGTCCCGCGCAGCTCCAGAGGCAGAGTAGGAAATCTGTGGTTGAGCAGGTGGTCGGACACCTGCTGAGACCTTTCTGCAGCCACAGACCCCTGGTGCAGCTGGACAGCTCTGCGAGGATGGAGGGCAGACTCACTGACATCTTCTCAAGCTTAGGAGTCGATATTAATTTTGTTCCAGCTGTTAAAAAGCCAGTCATAGACCCATCATTATCTCCACATCAGCTCCAACGAACACCCGAGGCCTCAGTGTCTCAACTTGTAGCCCACCTGCAGGGCTGGACCGGTCCTGCTCTGTTCCCTCTGTCAGACCTCAAAGGATCAGGGGTGGATGTGTTTCTCCCAGGCCTCTGGGTGACGCTACACATCCTCTGCATTAACACATTTATGCTCCACACCCTGCAGAGTCAGGGTTTGAGCAGACAGGTCCACCTGACAGAGTTCACCAGGACTCTGGCCTCGAAGCTGGCCGCGGACAGCAGCATCACTGTGCCTGTTCTGCCACGACTGAACAGCAGCTCGTACCAAGAAACAAGTTTAACGAATCTTTCTAAGCAGAGGTTGGTCTTGATGTTTTGTTGTGGTGTTTCAGTTCAAGCTAATAATAGCATTAGAAGTTTGAAAAAACACGTGGAAAAAGGTAGAGAAGTGCTAAATTCTATTTTTGAAAGCATTTGATCTCTAAAAATATATTTGTATCAAGGCTGACTGTAGAAGGGGCCATTATTTTGAACTCAATCTTATCAATTTCAGTGCAACATAAGCTGAATGTAATCAATGATCTGAGGATCATAGGTTAATGTTTTTCCATTGATTTTTTTAAATGTTCTTATGTTTTTCAGGGGCCCTAGCAGTCATGGGCCCTTTGAATTGTCCTAACTTTTCTCCTCCATACCGCGCCCCTGGTCATAGGTAACATATTAGTATGTAGTGCAAGTGAAGAGTAACAGAGTACACTGTGTGAAAGGTAACCACAAGGCGGTCTATCGATGTAAACTGGGTAGATATAATGACAGGCATGCAAACACATCAGGGGTGAAAAAGGAAATGATTTTATCAGCTTTAAGATTTTGATTTATAGTCACTTTAGTATGATGATGTCGGGAAACACTTACCATAGAATTAATTAATCTTACTTCTACTAAAGTATTTGTACTACTTTATGTGAGTATTTCCATATTCTGCTCCTTTATACTTCACTACATCTCAGATAGCTTAAATTATTAGTTACATTGCAGATTCAGATTAATAATAGTCTTTTTTAAAAGACTCATTGGCTCTCCACAAATTATATAGGTGGCCTAATATGGCCTAAGTTTGTAGCCTGTAATGTTTATTTCCAATAATAAATAAGCTACTTTTTTTTCAATTAATTAGTTTGACATTTTTCAGAAAATAGCGAAAAGGTCCATCACAGTTTCCCGGATCCCATCATCAAATTTCATAACTCCAAAACAGCAGGAATTCAGTTTACAATTATTTAAAATAGAGAAGATCCTCACATTTAAAAAAATTGGTGCGAGTAAATGTAAGTGCAAAAACACTTTTGCTTTTTTCTGCTGGCTTGATAAATAATCTAAACAATTTAAGATCAAAAATGTTGTCAGATTTCAATAAATGTCAGCTACTGAAAACATTGACTTCTTAATTATACCAATTTTTAGAACTGGCGTTAGCCCCCTTTCGGGCTTTTAAAGGTCTTGTAGCAATATTACATTATGACACAATGTGCACCGTCTGTCTCACGGGAATAAGGATATGATTTTGATTTCTGTTCTCTGATCTAGCAGCTGTGGTCAGCTGACGGAAAATGAGAAACAAGGCTGCAGCACTGCCGCGAGGCTGCAGGGGTGGAACAGACCAGGAGTGTGCGGTTTGGACAACTCCGGTAACTCCTGCTACATAAACGCTGTCTTACAGTGTCTGTGTTCCACTGTCCCCCTCGTGGAGCACCTCCTGAATCAGGACACTCGCAAAGAGCTTGGAAGGTAAGACCCCTGACTATTTTTTCATTACTACTATTTTTCTGTAAAGTTTTCCAAGCGGTTTAACCTCTTTTCATTCAGGTCTAAGTGCCGGGTGGCCAAAATGTTTGTCCGCCTGCTGGAGGAGATGTGGCTGGGAAAGAGCTCTTGCTGCTCCCCTGTGGAGGCCAGGTCTGTGCTCTGCTCCATCCTCCCACAGTTCAACAACTACTCTCAGCAAGACGCCCAGGAATTGCTGCTGTTTCTCCTCAACGTGCTTCATGATGACCTCAAAAAGGTGCATCCAAACATTTTCATGGACAGAATTTAAAAACTTAAGAAACATAAGGAAATAAAACAACAGCTAATCCAATCTTTTGTTGTTTTCTATAAAAATAGCCAAAAATTCATACGACAAAAAATCACAAAAAAATTAAAAAGTTTTATATAAAATTGACAGAAATTTAAAGAAAAAAATAGCCAATTTTCTTTAAAAATCAGCTATAAAATAAATACAAAATACAGCCATTTAAAGTTGCATTTTCCTCCCCTAAGCCAAAATGCCAAAAAAAAATAAAATAAATATGACAGT
Organism: Plectropomus leopardus; assembly: GCF_008729295.1. Lineage (NCBI taxonomy): Eukaryota > Metazoa > Chordata > Actinopteri > Perciformes > Serranidae > Plectropomus > Plectropomus leopardus. Next base: position 10,877,194 of record NC_056463.1, read on the forward strand.
GAAATTCCATGTCTTTTCCAGGTTTACCATGACCATGGGAACTCTGTCCATATTTAACCATGTACCTCTCTGCAGGAAAATCACTACACTTACAGAATGCGTAAATCAGAGTGTGTATGTGTGTGTGTGTGTTTACAAGACTGCAAAGCGACAGATGCGCTCCTCAAGACGACAGCCGAGACAAGACCAGAACAGAAGCCGTGCCACTGCAGCGGGGGACTCCACCACCATTGTCACACATCTGTTTGAGGGCCAGCTGGGCTACATGACCCTCTGCATGCACTGCGACCACCAGACACACAGCACACAGACCTTCACTGTACTGTCACTGCCCATTCCAACAGATATCATTAAGTGCTCCATTCAGGTACCTTTCACACCTGCAGGTGCCACTTTTCACAATTAAAACATCATCCAGACTGTATGCATGCTGAGTTTTAGATATTGTTGTTCTGTGTTTTTTCACAATTTTGTGTCTGTGTTATGCAGGATTGCCTGTCATTGTTCTTCGAGCAGACCATCCTGACCGGAGGAGAGCAGCTGCTGTGTTCGGGGTGTGGCCTGAGGAGAGAAACGGCGGTCGTCACCTCTTTGGACAAACCTCCCGAAATCCTCACGTTGCACCTGAAACGGTGGGCAGACACATAACATTATCTATTAAAGGCAGTGAGGGTACATTTTAATTGATCCATCTCTAGTTATCATGACAAAATGCATGTAAAACTTGAATCATTTTCGAAAAAACAGTCTCACCTCGACGGTCCATGTGGTCTTCATTTGCAGGTGAACTTTCAAGTTGCCGTAGAACTGCAGATGTTCAGAGCAACTGAAGGGCTTCTAGTATGTGTTGGTTTAGAAGTTTAGTTAAAGGAATACTTTGCTCACAAAATGACCATTTCATTAACAGTTACTTACAGTGTTAGCTTAATCTTGTGAAGAAAACTTCAAATCCAAAAAAAGCAAACATTTGTCATAAATTCAAGCAAACTGGGCCTGCATTTAACAACAGCAAAACTTTATCAAAACATCTGTTTACAAACTCTCACACAACTCGTGCAGTATAATCCAAGTCTCATTTATCCGTTTGTATGGTCAGTACTTTCCAAACACATGCATTTTGGCTAAAACATTAAGATTTAAAATACAAAAGCACAAACAGTCTTATGCACTGCAGAGTAGCGTGCCTGTTCACACGTGCATTTGAACTCAGGTTGATACATGTGTTTCCAAGCGTGCTCAGGACACGCTTCTTGTGGGCAAAGTGTTTTTTATATTGTAAGGTTTTAGTGAAAATGCACGACTTTGTAAAGTACTGTAGCATTTGACTCGACGACTAAGACTTGGAATACACCGCACAACCTTTGTGAGAGTTTGTAAACAGGTGTTACATTATAGTTTTTCTGTTGAAAAATGCAATCCCTAATTACTTCAATTCAAGAAGAATATTCACCATTTTTGCTTCCTCCATTCACTGTAAAGGCATGCAAGATCATGATGAGTGATTCATATACAAAGGAGAGCATTCTTTATGCACTAACATGAGTTATGAATTATGAAGGGCTGCTACATCTAAATACCCTGGAGATAACGGAGAGCTAATGTTGTGAGTATTATTAGCTGTAACCAATAATATCTTCTTAAATCAACGTGATCTTTATCTCCTCTGCAGCTTTGGCTGTAAGGGAAAGAACCAGGTGAAACTGAGGACTAATGTCGTGTTTTCCATGAGGCTCGATCTCACCCCGTTTCTGTCCAGCTCTGTACCAAACACCTCGTGCTCTTCATACCGTCTATATGCAGTTGTGGTGAGTCAACATACACACATACACTATATGGCCAAAAGTCATTGGACAGTGCCTCTGCAACTTTTGCAGTAAAATCACTGCCCTTTAATTTCACATATGTTTTAGGATGGCAAAGTGATGTTATGCTTTGGAAATAAAGTTCGAAGCTCAAAACTTTTCAACGACTTTTAAGGACCCACAACCAAATATACATTTGAGAAAAGTATTTGCTTCACTTGCTGGCCAGGTTGTGGTAGTGTTTACGCACACACAGGAGAGTCCCGCCTCTCATAACAAATGCTGCCACACTATGTGACCCATACACGTAGCCTGTCTTAAAGTGGAAGGCTTGGCTGATATTATATTTTTATAATATGTTCTGAGTAAAACAAGAATAATTTAAAGCTGCAACCAGTGATGAACGGGCCCTTGCACCCCCACACAAGTCAGGGCTACTGGCGGGACTCTGAGTGATGCAATTGTTGATTGCAATGAAAGTCGGAAAATGTATGCGGAGAGTTTGGACACTTGAGGGAGATATTTCACATGGTGTAGTTCTTTCTGTGGCTCAAGGTGGTGCTGAAGGCCACACAAAACCTACCTCATCTTGGTCTAGATCATTTGTGGACCAAACCATTAAAAAAGTCATGTAAATTAATTAATTAATATTAAAACAAAAACCTATTTGTAATGTTGAGTTTTAACCGTATCCAGGGTAGGTAAGTTTTACAGGCCGCTTCCCAAAGAGGAGTCTTAGGTGCAACTTAAAATACAATCAACATGTCTGACGGTTTAGCTCAGCTTAGTTAGAGAGCTTGCCTGCAGACTATGCCATCATTAGTTCAAATCTCACCCAGGACAGGTGAATTTTACAAAACTGCTGTCCAAACGAGAGTGTGAAAGAGAACGTCGAAAACAGTTTGGCTCAGGGGGTTAGATGACTGGTTTTTGTCTCTGAGGTTGTGAGATTGAGCCGTTTTTGGGACAGGTGAAATGTTGTCAACATTTGAACGGTAAAGGGAAGTCCAAACAAAATCATCTTAAAAAAATGTATATATGTTTATATATATATAACTTTGTCAATAAGAAGCAAAAAACTTCAAGAGAAAAATGCCAGACCTCTACACTGATATTGATTTATCTGTTCAAAGAAAATATTGGCTCATCCAAGAGCCACAAGCTCTGCTTGTAGACAGTCAGGATTGGCTCTCTGAGTTAAGGTGCTTGCTTCATAACCCGAAAATTGTAAGATCAAATCTTACAGGGAACAGAAAATTTAGTTTCTGGAGTGTGTCAAAGATTCGACTGATAAATAAGTAAGGCCAAAAATGAAATTCTTGGCTCTCAGAGTTAAGGCGCTTGCTTCAAAACTTGGAGGACATGAGATCAATTCTCACTCAGCACAGGTGTATTTTGAATGCTCTTGTCCTCAGTAGAGTGCCAAAGGAAACTTCAAAAACAGAAGAAGAAGCATCAGAAGGATTAGCTCTGAGAGTTAAGGTGCTTGCTTCATAACCAGAGGGTTGTGAGATCAAATCTAACTGGGAACAGAAAATTCACTTTCTGCATTGTGTTGAAAAAATTCAACTGATATATGAGTCAAGCCAAAAATTAAATTCTTGGCAGAGAAAATTCAATAAAAGTTGTAAAAAATCATCTTAAAATATATGTAACTTTGTCATTAAGACAACTCCAACACTTCATCCGATTTATCAGCTAAAATGATATATAGCTCAACTATATATGGTATATCCTTTTGGCAGATAAATCAGGTGAAGTGTTTGGGTTGTCTTATTGACAAAGTTGGTTGGTTAAATGAGTGAGTCAATTGCTTTGTAATTCAGAGAACATGAGACCAATTCTCACTCAGCACAGGTGTATTTTGAATGCTCTTGTCCTCAGTACAGGGCCAAAGGAAACTTCGAAAACAGTATCAGGAGGCTTAGCTCAGAGTGTTAAAGTGCATGACTGGAAGATTGTGAGATCAAATCTCACTGGGAACAGAAAATTCAGTTTCTGCAGTGTGTCGAAAATTCAACTGATAAATGAATCAGGCCTGAATTTTCTGTTTCCTGACGATATCACCCTTATATTAGAAGAGCAGAGAGGAAAATTCAGAAAATAAAGTCGGTAAAAAAATATTTTAAAATATATATAACTTTGTCATAAAGACAACCCAAACACTTCACCTGATTTATCGGCTAAAACGCTGTATCACTCAGCTATATCTCGTAGATCCTTTTGGCAGAAAAATCAGGTGAAGAGTAATGAGGCTTGTTTTATACATCTGGACATGACAGACACATTTACCAGATTTCATACATGCAGGTGAAACGCAGTGGGAGGGCTGCCTCATCGAAATATTGTAGGGGACGCTCCTGAGACATGTTAGAACACTGACAGAAAATTAGCATATAGACATGCTGAGGGCTGGACTGTTGTCCTCCATGCCAAGTCTGAAGAACTTATGAGCATGTGCAGTCAAGTTATAATAACTTCACCCTCTACAGCGAAACATTGGCATTTGATGCTGAGCCACGGACAAACGGTAAAAGTTTTGCACTGCACACCACATTTGAAGTCGATTGGATTAATCCTGTCGGACAACATGGCAAAAGTACAAGGCCTGAAACAGCCAAAAATCCAGCCAGTCGGGCTGCATGTTACGGGGTGCCGTGGAGCCTGTTTCCAAAACCACCAAAATACAAAATTTTTCGTCAGGCCAGACATGCGTACCACTTTTCATGAGTTTTTGAGCATGCTTAGACCTCAAAAAATGTTTCATTCGGCGAAAAAAATAAATAAAATCCATGGACTTCAATAGGGTCCTCGCACCCATTCGGTGCTCGGGCCCTAATTAAACCAGAGTATACAATTTGCACGAAATGACAAGTTGTGAACAAAGCAATTCAATTCTGATCTTATCTTGTAAGCTCTCTCTTTTATACAATTTTCATGACAATTAAAACCTTTCCTTTTCTAGAACCACACAGGTCATCTGAATATGGGACACTATACAGCTCTGTGTCACAACTCCCTGACTCGGACCTGGCACTGTTTTGATGACTCAGCAGTCAGAGAGGTACGGGACAGCCTTGTGCAATCTCCAAATGCCTATGTGCTGCTCTACAGTCGCAAACCATTTCAAACACCAAAAATCAACGGACTGTGAGCTCCACAACCAGCAGGCCAAATCAATGAGGGGACTGAGTTTCAACATCCTTTTTGTTGTTTTATTGACACTTTTTCTAAAAAAAAAATATTCATCATGGGTTTGACAATGTTATAAAAGTCCAATTTTGAATTGGTGAAAACTCTTTAAACTATTTTAAATGTGGACTTGCATCAGTCAGACATCTCCAATGCTTGATTTTCTGCTGGCTTTTTCATAACTGCTCTCCAAATAAATTGAAATGCCGTGTGCTGAGTTGTGTGCCATCATTACAGCCTGTTTGAGCCTTTAAAACCTGTCTTGCACTGCATTCTGAACCCTTCGAGCCCAGAGCAAACTGGCTTGCTTTAAAGGTTGGAAAAACAGATTAATAAAATCCTACTACCGATGTCTGACCATTTTTAAGGCTTTTTAAAGATTGTTTATGACATTTTAATACAAATTGAGTTTTTTTTCCAGATTAATGACTTCAATCCCCTATAAGGCTTGTTAAGTCTCTGCACAAACCCTGGATATGACTTCACACTGGGTTATTTCCAGCAATGCCCTAAGAGGTATCAAGCACTGATTTCCAGCCCTATACATACTGTCTTTTTTGTTGCACCGTTGTAGCTGCTTACAGTTATTCAGACACAAACGCAAAACACTAATTTGAAGCAGTTTTAATAAATAGTCATATGAGTTGTTTGAGGTTAATATAATCGTTATATCTGAAACAATTCGTTTTTAGAGCATTAAGAAATAAAATCAACATGTACAAGTAGAAAGAAAACAGATTATGATTTCATGCTAGGCAATAAAACTGTACTCAGGAAGTCAAATCCTGCCGCCCCAGATCACGGGTCCATTCAGAAGAAACATCAGTACACTTTGTGCTTGCTCTTGTCAAGCAGTCAGTCAGGCAGCAAATGTTGACACTAACGCGCTCGGTTAATTTCTCATGTTTTCATATTCTCCCGGGTAAGTACTGAACACAGAAACGAAAACAATCAGATAAAACTTCTGTCCGAACCTCCTGTTACAAGCCAAGAAGGACGCCAAGTTATCCCCGTAATTTTTCCTCTAAATAGTTTTTGTGTTTGAATATAATCATGTAAAGACATAAGTGTGTTTAACTAAGAATTAATTCTACGACAGTATTCAGAGAAGCAGGCTTTTCTGTCACTGCCTGGACCGAGCGAGACGGACAAGCTCTCAGCATCAGCGTTGTTTTAATGATTTAATGATCTGAGTCAAGTATTAACGTCGGCTGTTAAACAATGTGTTCTACATAAACAACTTAAACTGATTGCATATTGTGTAAGTGCAACAACGTGGCTAATATGAACAAGCAACAATCTGAGTTCACTCCTCTCTTTGGGAGGAATTCAACACTCGTGGTCTCCGCCATCGGATCATTTTAAGCATCAGAAGGCTAAAGGGTTAAACCCCTAAAACACACAGTTTGTCTTTATGAATATGGTGATACTATGACTGCTGCTACTTTCAAGAAAAATAATAATAATTTGGTCACTTAACAGATAATCACCTTGCCCTCCATTATTTACATTTTTGAATGTGCAACATCAGCATTGGTAAGTATGTACATGCCATCTAACTGTTAACCCTGCAGCGTATACACAGCACAAGAAAGCTGATCAGTTCTGCGATACGGCCATCCGCGCTGAGAGCAACAGAAATGAGAGTGAAGAGTATCCGAACCAGCTGTCAGCCCTACAACACAACCATTGACAAGTCAGAGTAAAAGGAGCATCTGTTTAGTCACTAAATGATCAGTAATATGAACAGACGGCATGTTTTAACAGGTATAGGGTCCTCTAGTAGCTGAAGCGTTGCACAGTGTGCCTGCACCTTTCTCTCATCTGCCGCAGACGGGATCTCGTTGCCACTTGCTCGAGTGTGTCCTCGTGTGCCCGTACACGACTAGTTAACCCGAAACTACGTGCACCAGGTTCTCAGAGCTGTGATTTTGAAAAAGAAAAAAAAAACAACCTCTTTGAGCGTCACTGCTCTGGTGTAGTGTTCTCTCTTCGTCTCCTCCAGCTCCATCACAGGGTGGAATAAAACAGGATGTAGGCTGCGGAGGACTTGACGGAGGAGGTGGAGATGTCAGTCACCTCGTGGTCATCGAACTTGTACCAGCGCTGCTTGAGGGCGTTCTTACAGTAGGCTGTGTAATGGCCGCCGTCTAAACCCCCATAGTGGTTCTGGAAGTAGATAAAGAAGAAAGTTAGAAAGCTACAGCTAAATGTTTTAAGAAGTCAGTATGGCCGAAGAATTTGGGAAAAAATATCTAATTGGGATCATTTTGACTAATATTGCCATTCACGATATTGGAGGGAATACTCATTTTTGCATAATTATTGTCATTTTCACTTTAAAGTCTATTAAAATTATCCTGCTGTGAGGTATTTATGGACTGTGAACTGACAGCTTTATTAAAAGACATACAACACATAACTACATAATAATAGTAATGTCACTAAATTGTTCTTTACTACATATTGTACTGCATCTCTTGTCCTGCTTTTAATGTCTGTATTCTGAAGTACGTTCCTTGTTTCACAGCCTACTGTCTCTTAAACTCTCTTGTAACACATTTTAATTTGTCTAATTTACACATCTAATTTGTACTTTTTGTATAGACTGAACCACTTTATTGTTTACAATAACTATTGGGTTTATACATTAAATAAAATCGGGAAGAGCAAATGCTGCCTCAACTGGTTAGTGTTTGAACACCTAAAAAAAGGTCTACCTAAAAAAAAAAAATCAATATCATTTTAAGTGTACAATCACAGTGTAAATTCTAACTGCTTTTCCTTGCATACTCTGACAAAAAACAGAGCTGCTGATCTACCCTCCTGGTTAGTGTGTAAGTGGTGCAAATATTTCAAATATAGAGTTCACTTAAAATGGTAATTATTTTTTCGGTGGGTCTTTTTCAATAGGTAAAATATTTTTTGCTTCAGCCCCCATCCACAGCAGTACACTGCCTATCTGCCGGTAGATTTGGTTTATTAAAGACGGCAGCAAAACAACACAGTAGATAAAATAAGCACAGCAGATACACCAGGTAGGTTCAACCACCGTGTCTAACTTTACATCTTTAAACTCAACAGTCACGGCGGAAAATGACAACGGAAATGAACAAGTTTTCCAACTTAACAAATCTCTGTAATTAACATAAACTGCCAATTGTCTACCCGGAGGTGACTGGTGTTATAATCGCAACGTCACAGTGATTTAATCTGTAAGTGCAAACCAAACAAGCCAAAATTAAGCAAAATCAAAACCAAATACATAATTAATATTATGATTTTTTTTAATAAAAACACTTGACACAGAATTAATTTAATTTCTACTTACAGAAACTCCATAAAGGCTGTATTTCTTCAGGTTCTGTTTGGGTCCAATGACATACTGGGACAAGTCCAGAGAGTCTAGAGGGAAGTCTACAGACGTCTGCAGCTTCTGCTTCCATCGACCCTCATAGGAGAATCTGTAATTACAAACACAAAAAAAGACAGAAACATTACTCCTGATCTAAATCGTATTTCACATAGTGTGAAAAGTGACAATAACTTATCATGGTCTTATGAAAAGTGAAAAACATGGTCATTGTCTACATTATTTTGAATTACAACAAACCGTTTCAAGTGCACCAGGACAATGGGTGGGACCTTCCAGATCTCCAGTTTCTTGGTGGAGTCTCTGTGGGCTTTGCAGTGTCTGCAGAATACCTTGTTGTTGTCAGTCAGCTTCTCTTCCTTGGAGAACAGCCTCAGACAATCCTGTCAAGAAGAGGCAAACAAATTTGTCAAGTAAACAAAACAACAAAACACTTTTTGTTGGGGATATCCCGATCGGATTGGAAGGATTGGTATTGGGCCCGATCAACGCATTTTTTAATAAATTGTTTATTTTGATCGATCCTTTGTTTATGTCCGCTGTCACACAGAGAGCACAATTTGCATCAGATATTCAGGTTTTGTTGTAATGCTGCTACTCCAATAAGAAAGAACAGATTTTTTTCCATGTTCTAAGTAAGCTGCTAGACCACTTTAAGTGGAAAAAAAGAATTTTATAGTCATTTTTGGTGAACTATTTTTATTACAATGCTGTGATAAGTGGAATTGTGATTGACTTTTATTTGTTGTGACTGGTTATGTTAAAATTCGGCTATAACACAACTTTGAAGTGGAATTGTGATTTTATTGCTCATTTATAGTGTTCTCTTATTTTATTACAATGCTACACTACTGAGAACAATTTCTGAAGATACATTTGAGTTTGTATCCTTTGTTAATTCATAAAAAAACAAAGGCTGAACAAAATGGAACTGTAGTAAGAGCCATATAAAAATAATTTTACTTTGTGATTTTGTAAAAATAAAATTAAAAAACACCCTTAGGAACTGTTTGGGTGCGAGCATTTTTTGTATTGCATTGAAGAGCTATTAAACTCTCATGCATATACAGTGGATTGATTTTAATACCTTTTAAGTATCTGAAGAGTGCATTGTGCAGCTGTATTATCAAGATAAATACAGGAATCAGATCGGGACTCAGTATTGGCAGATACTGAGTCCCTGAGATATTGGTTTATGTATTCTTTTACAAGAGAAGAATCTCTGAAACTAAACTGATGGTTGACAAGGTCTGAACAGTACAGCCTTTAAAAGGTAAAAACAGGGGTACATTTTCTATATAATGTGGACTCTGCCATCCCCACACTGAACTTTATGATGTGAATTCTTGGTCACTGCCCTCACCGTAAAGGAAAATGTATTCGTTCTTACAAGCCTAAAGCTTAGCACAAAGTGTTACAACCACAGAAAACTGACAGACCTGCAGCGAGCACTTGCTGGTGGATGCCAGAGGCAGCGACAGATACATAAAGGTCTCAAATGTCCGTGATTTGCGATGGCAGGTCAGACACTGCACAGTGGACTTGAACTGCCCCTGGAAAAGCGCTACAATGATGGACTCGTTCAGCAGCTTGTGTTTGCTCCAGGCCAAGTCGGCTGCCGTCTGATCATCCAGATGGTCGTTTTCCTCCTCCTTGTAGCGCTTCCTGTTGTCCGCCTGACACCAGAGGTGGAAAAGCAACATGTTAGTACACAAGAACTACTGCAGCATTAGGTGTTAGAAAAAAACCTGCCTTCATGAATAGTGACAGAAGCTGATCTTACTTAAAATAATCTTAGGGACCGATTGCTTTGAAAAAGGAAAGTAAATATAACTAGAAATCTTAATTTATGTTTACTTTATATCTGATTGTCAAACTTGCTTGAAATTTAGCAGTATTTATTTAATTTTGTGAAGTTGTAACTTAAAAGTGGCTAGTGAAGTACCTTAGAAGTTTTCTGTTTTTGTTGTAATAGTTGCAGTATAAAACAAATCTAATAAAAATACTTGATAAAAATTACCAGTGAGTCTCTGTTTCCTTGAATTACTGCAATTTTTACTGTGTTGATCTGTTCTGTAAACACAACATCTACTGCACATCTGTCCGTCCAGGAAGAGGGATCCTGACTCAGTTCTCTTCCTGAGGTTTTTTCCCCATGAAAGTGTTTTGGGGGGAAGTTTTTTCTTATACGCTGTGAGGGTCCATTGACAGAGGAATGTCATATGCAGTAAAGCCCTCTGAGGCAAACTGTGATTTGAGATATTGGGCTTTAAAAAACACTGACTTGAAGTGATTTTTTAAATGTTAGTAACTTCAGTAAAACAACTTAGTCGGACTTAACTTGATCATCACAAAGTGTTCTGCAATAAATGTAAGTAGATCTGCAAGTTCTGTTTTGCTGACATGTTACAATACAAATAAGACTAGTTTGCAACTGGCAGAATACAGATATATAGCACAGTATAATTGATTTACTAAAGTTGCTAAAACTTAGAAAGATTTATTTAATTAAACTTGTCTTTTTAAGTAGCAACAACTTCAAAGTAAATATGACAAAATCTTAAGTAAACTTGGCAATTAGATATAAAGTAAACATAAATAAGGATTAGTATTTATATTTACTTACATTTTTCAAGGCCATCGGTTTCCTAGATTTTTTTAAGTAAAATCAACTTGTCAGATTTTACAGTGTAATGTACTCGTCATGATTACAATACTGCAACTGCAGACTGAATGTCTAGATAATTAACTTTGTATTCAACACCCCTCTGATCACTTTCAGCTTCATTAGCATGCAGCCAGATCACTCTCATTATGAAAGGTAGGAAGATATGAGAGGCAGGTTAACACTTGCTAATTAATATCTCATTAATTAGACTGATTGATTTATATATTAGTCTGGAGAGACAAAGTGGACTGGGACAGGGCCGGCCTGATGGCAGACGGGTCTGAACATCACACAAAAGGGATGTGATGAGATGGAGAGTGCCATGACATGAAAAATGCACGTAACCAGCTGTTTCAACTTAATTGGCGCATCATTCTTATAACATACAATAGCTTGACAGGTAAAATGGGGCGAGCGTATTACTTCAACTCAACCCCTGGTGGAGACAGTTGTCACAGCATCTCAAAAAGCTGCCTGTTCTCCTAAGAGTCATCTCTGACAGCCTGTGGCTTTCTTCACTAAGAAAAATGTCTTTGAAAAACAATCAGGTTTTGATGTTTTAGTGAGTCTAAAAACAGAAAAATATAAATCTCAAGCTAAGAAATTATCCGTCTTTTTTTTTTTTTTACAAAATCACCTAGTCCTTTCCCCCATTCAAATGCACATGAAGCCAGAAAAATCAGTCAATACAGGCAATGAGGCATGTCTTTGGGTCTACATGCACAGAGGTTCTGACAAGAGCATCAGACCAGACAGATGCAGAGACGCCACACTCACACTGCTGCAGGAGGATCAAGGACACACAGCTATTTACTTACTCTCTAATTTGCCATCAAAATGAAACCAGGTGAAAAAAAAACAGAAAGAAGGAAAAAATGATAAAAGACTACATTTTAATTGTTAACAGGCAAATGTGCAACAACATACAGGGGTAGTAAAAGACAAGCCATTGAAAGCCATGGTTAAAATGAATAAATTAGCTGTTATTTATTCACTTATTATTTAATTCAGGATGAGCACATTTAGATGTTTTTCTTTTCTGTTTCTTTTGCTCTCAGCAGATATCAAAAGATTCTTTGAAAGGAATATTTCACCAACAAAATGAGAGTTTTTTTTCTAACAATAAATCATGTATGATCTTGAATGTGTGAAGAAATTTGTTTTTTCTTAAAATCAGTGTTTTTCTAATGTCCTCATTGCGAAGCAGCTGCTTACTGCTGTGGCCAACGAGAAAACGCAGAAACCTACATGGCCCTATCTTGAGTCGGTGTTTGGTCCGTCCATTTGGCAACTGTAGAAATATGGCAGGCTCTGAGGACGAGGAGCTCATTCAAAGGAAACGAACACACAACAATTCTTATATTTCTTTGATTATATAAAGAAAACAAATTTATTAAATGCCCTGAACCTTCAAAAGTGATTCTATGACTGTGCTCGACTCAAAATTATGTCAGTCATTTGGCTGTTCAATACAAATAGTGTAATAGCAGCATTGAGGAATCATGGTAAACAAGCTAACGTCACTAACATACGGTCAACAGGGTACAACTTTTTTGCCGGATATCAAACAAACGCCAGAGACTGTATCGTAAAATAAGCTGTTGTGAGCTGTGAATTCACCACTTCTAAGCAGAACAGAAAAGATCTTGTTATGGTTAAGTGTCTCTCTTCCTCTGTGCCACTGCAGCACGTCCAGAGCTCCCTGACCAAAAAGCAGCGTGAACGTCAAAAGGCACCCATTCTGCAGCAAAGTCTGGGAGCCAAAACATCCCAAATAGTACACGGCACAGTGAAAAGCAACAACAACAACAACAACAACAACAACAACAACAACAACTAAGAGGTCTCCAACTGATGATTCAAATCTCTGAATTGCAAGAGGCTGCCCGACATAATACCCAGTCAATCAGTATGTTTGCCATTTTCCATGGAAGCATGCGAGAAAAACAAAGTTTTCTTCTTAAAGTTAAAGTAATACAGCAAGACTAACAAACAAATTGTCATTTTGTGGGTGAAGTATTCCTTTGAGACTTTATTTACGCCACATTGATGATTATGTGCTAAATGCTGTATGAGGTAAATGTGTGCACTACCTTGTTGAGGTCTTCGTGGAGCCCGTCCATGAGGAACAGCAGCAGCTCCTGGGAGTCCTGCTGGTCATAGCCAGCAAACTGGTCATTGATCTTGCCTATGGTGACCTTGAAGTCTCGCGGACTGATGCACTTGTACAGACCGGCCCAAAGGGCCTTCATGATGACACCAAACTCCTCTGCCACCTCCCCTTTATGGCCAAGGATGTTGTACCTGGCAGAGGAAAAGTCCAGAGAAAGAAATGTTAAACATTTGCCTCACGCATGATTCTTTGTGTTAAGTAACTCGACTCATCTGACCTGTTGATGTCCTCCAGGTAGTAATTGTTGTTGAAGTATTCAGCCATGGCAGGAGTGTTACACAGACACTGCAAGATGGAGTTCATGTAGCATGTGTTGCCCATGTTACGAAGACCAGTCAATGAAGAACCCAGTCCTCCAAATGTAGGGTTCAGGTTGCGAATTTTGGCAGCTGAAGGCCGTGCAATCTCCACTTTAGAATAAACTTTAGCACTGGGAGGTCTGCAGGACGGAGAAGCACAGTAAGAGAATACCAGTCTAGTTTATGAAAAGACTACAGGAATTCCCAGGGTTCCAACACGTTTTTAACTGATGAATTTTCAAAATGTTTTGATAATATTTACCAAGTTTTCATGACTTTATGTATGTAGTTTAAAATGGTATATAGTGTTATAGCCACACATCATTAAAGGTATTTAATGGTAGAGCAAACTGTTAGCGCTTATCTTATTACCTCTGCTTCTAAGTTAGACATTCCTGCCGCCAACTAGCTGCATTTACCACACCACCAGACCACACTGATACATAAAGATACTTAACAATGAAAAGGCTGCAGCCTTTTGGGGGGACAGAGAACCAAAGATCCAATCAATGGTCATGTACTGCAGCAGTAGATTTTGTTTTAGTTCATGTAATCTGCATGTTAGACAAGTTTTGGGATTTTTATGAACATTTTTTTTAAAAAAAAAAAAAGCCCAAACAATGTATATTCAAAACTTTTCCAAAACACTCTGTTAATTCCATAACCATTTCCAGGCAGGGACATCCCAACATCCCAAAACTGACTGACATAAAACATCCATGTGCCTTACTTGGTGCCTCTGTTGATGGGGGGTGTGACAGCAGCAGCAACAGGGGCGGTGGCCTTCTTCTGCGCCTCCTCTCTCACTTCCTGGCTGATATCAGGGGAGGAGTAGGAGCGTTTCAGTTTAGACTGTTCCCGCTCTCTGTCGCGGTTAGCGTCTGGCTCAGCTGGTCGCGGTGGTTTCTGTTTGACCATTGGTGGTGTGGAGGGTGGGGTCTGGGGAACAGTGACCTCAGGCGGGTACAGGTGGACACGGTTGGTTGGGGAGTGGTAGTATCTGTAGGTCCCCGTCACTGTGTCAAGGAACTAGCCAAAAACGGAGGGGGTGAACATGATGAGAAATAGAACATTGGGTTGAAGGTGATAATCACGCACACTGAAATAATAATTCTCAAATAAAATATATGCCTTTTAACTTTTTTTCATTTAACTTTTATCTCCAGTAACTCAAAATGACTCAATATATGTCAGATTTGAACATCTGGTACCTTCATCCAACCGTCTGGAAGGCCTGGTACACTCCTACCCATCTCCTCACTCCTGGCTCGGGTTAGAGGCTCCCTCTGTGGAATAAAGACAAACACACACTGACTTTGTATTTCTGCTAATTTAACACAGCACAGAATTACACTGCATAGGCAGTTATTGCATTTATCTACTAAACTGTTAATCATTTGAGTCTGTTATACACTTCACTCAGACTGACAATGAAACAGGTTGTCTGTGCTTAATATATGTGATAGCAAACATATCAAGAGAAATGAAAGCGAAACTTTATTTTGTACTTCTGTAAATTTAATCTAGTGGCTATATCATTTAGTGATTTGTTTAGTGCGTGGAGCAACAGTTGCAGATAACCAGCCGTCATTGGGCCACCTGTGGATTAAACATGCATTCTGTTGACAAATAACACATATGAGGCTGGTGTATAAAGGGGTGGTACCTTATTAGATGTTTTATCTTTATAAATTAATTGTCTTGAAGGGACCCCGGCCCGCATGCGCACTCACTCACTCGTGATTTTAGGATATTGGCTTGCCAGCTTTGGAAAACACTGTAGCGTGACAAGTACGTTTCAGCCTTATTGGTTTTATGTGTCGTTACATTTGGATGGGAAAAAGGCCACAGATTTAAATAACAGGCAAGCAAAGAAGTGTGAAACTCCTTCAGCTGACTGCACGCACTTATCAAACTCAGCCTTTTATCAGTTTTTCCACACAAATTGGCAACTACTACGACACTCAATTATTGCTGACACAGAGATACCACATGATACCAATGCTGTTACACTATTGGTTAAAATGCCTTGCTAGATGTGGTAACCAAATGTTATATCATGCATGGATATTAAAAAAAAAAACATTCATTTTGAGAATGAATGTTTGAAATTCACATTTTTCTTGGAAAAGCAATACTTTGCACCTTTCCAAAAGCTCTGTAGATGTTTGTTTATTTTTAATTTTCATCTACATAAAAATGTTATCAACTGGGCCTTTAAAGGACTCTGGTCCTTGTTGTGGGATCCCTGACTGCACTGGATGGTTGTATTGTGACCAGCAAAAGCTGTTAAACCTTGTTAAACATCAATGTTGTTCACGCATTTTCCCTCAAACACAAGGCTGAACTGAAACATCAAACTGCAGTGGTGATTAACGCTGAAAGAAAAGGAGGACTCACCTTAATTTCATTAACTACATGGTTGGGAGCAGGCGAGTCCAGAGACATACTCTTTGAGGGGGTGTCAGAGTTCTCTTTTCCCCTCCTCTCTTTCTCATCCCACACCCTGTCCTCTTTGTCTTCCTCTTCTTCAGCCTTCTGTCTTTCCAGTTTCTTTTTCTCCTGCGGTCCATTCTCCTCCTCTTCCTTCTTCTTCTCACTTTGCTCCTTTTCTATCCTCTCCTTCTGCTCCATCTCCCGCCTCTCCTCCTCTGCACGACGCTCCTGGTTGCGTTTCTCCTGCTCTTGCCTGGCCTTTTCCATCACTGCCACCGCCTCAGAGTGTATCTTGCTTTGTTCTTCTTTAGAAAGAGAAGTGTTGGGGATGAGGGGAGGTTTGGCTGAGCGGTCGGGGACAATCGGGCCGTTTTGAGTGGCTTCCTTCGCTGACCCATTCTGGTTGGGCTTAGGCTCATCTGACACCCGGACTGAGGGTTTCTTGGTTCGGTCAAACTGGGACGACAAAAGGACAAAACGAAAAATGAGTGATGCTGAGTCACATTTGGGGGTTCTTTATGATTTGTATAGTTATCAGGATGAATACAATACCTGTGGGAAGGCCCTGGCGGTTGCAGGTGACTGGCTGACCTTACTAAGATCTTGTCCAGGATTTGTGGAGCCTTTGACGCTGGAATCAACAACATCTGGCAACTGGTCTGTAATCATGGAAGTTTTAGACGTGGGGGGTTCTGCTGGTGTAAGTCCGTTCACCAGCACAGGAGCTGAGGGTTCAGGAGGCTCGGCTGTAACCTCAGGCTCTGGTTCAGGAGGCGTTGGAGGCTTTGGTTCCTCTAGGGATGGGTAGCTAAAGTTCACTGTTCAGAAAAACAAAGAAAGTAAATTAATTTACTGTAAGAGATAATTATTTTCTGATAAACATTAGACGAAAGAGTCCAGCTACACGAAAGACAAGATCAAACTGCAGGTCCATCTGTGTTTTTTTCTGTTTTGTTTTGTATTTTTTTTAAATGGACATGTGTTGGGATAATAGCATTTTAAAACTTAAACCAGAATTTGAATGTTTGAATTTAAACACAAAGAAACACTACTGGAAAGTCACAGAACGATATAGATTGTTTTTTAAATACTGTTATAAACAATGCAGGTTGTGAGTTAGAAAAACTGGTCATGATGTGCAATATAGTTGGTGTGGGAGCATTTGTTGTAAGAACCATTTCAGGTGAGCCATTAAAATGTGCTTTGGAAGCATGTGTGTCAAATAACAGTTTTGATTGGTTGGCTGTATATTTTAGGGTGCAGAAAAGATCAAAGCCAGAAAACACAAGCATAATGTGGGCTCAGAAACAGACTTTGTGGTCAGTATGAAATCTGGTATTTTGGTCAAAACCTGAGACAGAAGTAAGGCCACTTTATTTTACCAATGTATTGCTTTTATGATTTCATTATACAAAACAACAGCAGCTGCATTAACACAAACCCTGGAAGTAAATCATACTATGTGGCCTGATATATATGCAAAAAGCCACACCGTTATGCGCATGCTGTGCTGGTGATACTCACACTGAGGGAGGGAGCTGATGATATTCTGTCTGGGGACATGAACTTTAGCGTTGGTTGTGAACATGGGGTAAAACAACAGCCAGTTCTCGTAGCCTCCCTCCAGCACCAGCGGCTCACTTCGCAGGATGGTGATACTGTCCCACTGTGGAGTGTGCAAACATGTTACTGTAGCTCACAGGAAAATTCTGCTGTTGTTATTAACACTCTTAAGAGACACACATAAGCATGTGCACAACTCATTCACACAGTTACCTTATAAAGAGCGTCTTTGAGGCTCTGCAAGGTGGTGCCCAGTTTAAGGTCAGTGACAGAATTGAACCAGTCCAGCAGAACTATATAATCCACAAATCCCCGCCGCCTCCAATGATCCTTTGACACCTCCGGCAGCTTCACCTCAATTTGATTCACAGTGATTCTGAAAAGTCAAGACATACCAGTTCAGGAGTTCGGGTTTAGTAATTGAGTCTCTTCTCTCACTGTTTAATGGTTAATGACGCAAACAGAGAAAACCGAAAAATGTTAAAAGAATGCTTTAGCCGTAAAATGACCATTGGTATATCAGTTACTCACTGCTTATTACTTTGAATTTTTGAAGAAAACTTAATTTTTCTCGTATGCCTCCACAATAACAGTGAATCCAAAAAAGGCAAACCGACTTCATGAATTACAATAAACGGGTCCACGTTTCACAACAGAAAAACTATATAAAGACATCTGTTTAGAAATTCTCACATGACATTGTGCAGTGTAATCCAAGTCTCATTTATCCAGCTGTACACTCATTACTTCCCAAAGACATATATTTTGATAAAACCTTACCTTCTAACCATGTCAATTCAAAACAATCTCATGTAGGGCAAAGTAGCACGCCTCGGATCAGGTGTGTCTGAACTCCATTCAAGCGGCACCCATACACATACTCATGATTAGGGCACTGCATGTTGGCGGAAGGGTTTTAAATCATAATGTTTTGGTGAAAATGCATGTGTTTGGGATGTTCTGAGAATACTACTGGATAAATGAGACTTGGATTATACTGCACAAGTCGAAATTACCCGTAGGTGTGAATAAGAGCGTGAGTGGTTGTCTGTCTCTATGTGTCAGCCCTGCGACAGTGGCAACCTTGTCCAGGGTGTACCCCGCCTCTCACTCAATGACAGCTGGGTTACGCTCCAGCCCCCCGACAACCCTTACGAGGACGAGCAGTAACAATGAATGAATTAATTCATGTTTTGACATAGTTATGCTGCTGTTAAGCATGGTCCTTGTTAACTTTAATTCACAAAGAATGTTTTTTTTAGATTTCCTGTTCTCTATAGAGTTATGCAAGAAAACTAAAGTTATTCAACAAATTCTTTTAACAAAGGAAATAAGATAATAGAGATGATAAAACTGAATTACAAATTATGTATTAAATGTCAGATCAAACAAGCAGGTAAAAAGCCTGATTTTCAAACCCCTTTCTCACCCTGGGCTGATGGCCTCCTCAGGCACGCTGACACAGGTCTGACCTGGGACCTGAATGTGAGACTCCTCGAAGTCCCTGTGGCTGCGAGCATCCATGACGATTACTGTAATTGTCTGGTCCTTCATCATGTGGAAAAGTTTCTCAGCTGAGATCCCACCAGCAGGCGCTGCAGCTATCAGATAAAATCATGAAATCAACACAAGACAAAAACATGTTTAAAAAAAAGTCTAAAATTAGAAAAAAAATCATAAGACTAAACATAATGGCAGCAATTTTCTCAATTTATAGAATGATTTTCACCTCAGAAAAGACTACACAACACTGACAGACTCGTGTCGACTTGTGTTATTCTGCTCACCTTTTGAGGTCACATTCTTTACCTCATTCTGTTCTCCTTTTACCTGACACACAAACACAAAAATCATCTTGTTAAAACATTTGAACTGGTTAGACTGATTTCATTTGGACTGATGTCTTCATACATAACATAACTAATGATACAATATACCATTTCTTACAACACACTCATCTGTTTGCTTATGAAGCTAGTTATTTAATACTAGTATGATTCAAACTGTGTAAATTCAGTGAGTGTAGTAAATAAAACCAAACCATGGTCATTTATATTACAATTTATATTATAATTCTCATGAAAAATCTGGTGTTTGCCTTGTGTAAATATGTTTTAGTATGCAAATACCACAGCAGTACATCTTTACCTTTTTGCTGTCTTTTTTGTTTGCTGATGAGAATTTTGGAGAGCTTCGACCGCCATCTTTCTCTGTTATTTCCTCCCTCCTTTTCTTCTCCTCTTGTCTCTCCTTCTCCTCAAGCTTTTTTCGAACCTCAACTTCCTCATACCTGTTTGAAATGTAAAGATTAGCCCAGTAAAGTTGGAGAAAAATACAGATGTCCCATCTTGCAGCTTATGCATTAACACTGTGTGTACAATCAGACAACCAAAGCCTCTAACCTGAGTTTAAGGCTGTCAGAGAGCTTCTCAGCTTCTTCAATGGCTTTCTTAAAGCTGTTTGGCCCGAGCATGGTCATGTAATACTCCTTTATACGTGGGAAAAGACAAGAGTTACACAGAAAAAACAAGCTCCAATTTTTGATACATTTCCATGAAAAGTCTTATAAAAAATTATAATTTTAAAGTAATTAACAATACCGGTTGCTGCCTGAAGTCTGTTCTTTTCTTGATGATGTCATATACTGTTAAATACTTCATGTACAGCACATAAGCTTTCTCCTCATCTCTGTCAAGGCGACACTCCTCTGCCGCCTTGAAGATTTTGCAGGCACTCTGAACATAGCTGCAACACAGCAAATATAGAAAATCACTGTGTGATTGCAATATCTTGGTTAAAGTTTGACTAGACTAGCATGTTATCCCAATCTCTTTCCCCTCACTTAGAGAGAAATTCACACTTCCTCTTTGTGTCTGCAGTTGTGGACAAAGTACACAACTCTTACTTGAGTCAAGGCATCAATACTCCTGGTCAAATATTACTCCAACTGAAGTGAAAGTTGCTGAGTCAAATTATTACTTGAGTTAAAATACCAGAGTAGTTCCTTTTAAAAAATACTTTTTCAAATTACTTTTTAGACAGAAAATCTCAAAGCATTGTTGTCACTATACATTTACAGAACATAATTACTCTAAAACAATCCACTGAATGACAATGACATGCTTGTAAAACCTGTAAAATGAAAAGCTTGTTTAACATGCTGCAAAGCCTGTAGAAATGCCCAAATTCTCATAGGCCGTGAAGATGAGCAAAGTATTTAAAACGCTAAAAATCATTCTTCATCTCAAAAATATCAAACATGGACTTGAAGTTTTGTGTTGGAGTTTTTCCAAATTCTAAAATTTCGACAGAAATATTTTCATTTTTATTGTGAATGCATATCAGTTAATAATAAATCCGTCCACCCCTAAATACAGAAACACCACTTTGACAAACACACCAAATGCAGAACTGCATGATCACAGACTATGGACTTTTAAATTTTGGAAAAGAAACAAAACCTAACTGACCTTCTGGTGCTGGTCTTGTCCGGTTTGATTTCAGCCTTTTTGTTGAGATCACCCAGAGATGTGGACAGATATAGCTCTTTGACATCGGTGGAAACTGCAGGCATTTTCGCGGGTGTGTTCAGTCACAGCTCACAGGCAGGCAGGGCAACCAGTCAGTGCTGCACACAAGCTCTGAACATCTCTGGAAAAGTGTTTGTGTAAGCGAAATAAAGTAAACACACTCTGCCTCCAAAACATCCAACTACAGCGGCTCCTAACTCTGTTGTTGAGTAACGTTAGCTGAGCTGCTATCGCCATAAAACAGTTAACTGAGTTTTCACTGGCTGTCATTTAAAAATGGCCACAGTTAAGCGGAAACATGACATGTCGATGTAAAATTACATTTAGATATCCCATATGAGAGGCTGTTGCTCTCATGGTTAGCGCATTAGCCAACTTTAGGATGTCAACATAGACGACAACAAGTAATAGTTTTGTGGCTTACGTTAGCCGCTATCATATGAATTGCTGGGCAGCTAACGGACATCAAAAATGACATTATTACACGTAGAGCAAAAAAAACCCCACTGTTTAACTATATACACCCTAAAGATTGTCGATCTAATGTTAACTTAGTTTTGTCACCTTCAGAGTTATCCAGCTAGCTATGTTAGTTAGCATGCGACGCTATAAGCTCACGCAGTTAACAGCTAAACGTTTGGCTAGCCTGTCTAGCTTATTTAACCACGGCTGTAATCACACACAGCGGTAACGGTGAAAGAGATGCCCTGTGGTAATTATTCCGACACATATATAAAGGCCGATTGTTTATAAGACACTGTTAACTGTGATTTTACCTCTTTCTGGTCCGTTGTTTTCACTTTAGCTACTTTTTGACAACTGATTCCCGATTCCTGTTCCGCCTCTTCTTCCTCCTTCTTCTTCTCTGATTTTTGCGGCAGCTGCTATCCTTAATGTTGCATTACCGCCACCTCGTGGAATTTTATTTTCTGCTTCTTTGACCACTTTCTCTTGACTTGTCCCACCTTTTCAGCACCCCAAACTCTCAAATCTCCCAAATCCCTTTTATTAATGTATAATAGCAGCCCTGACGTTTTAGAGCTCAGTGAACATGCCCTCTACGACACATATTCCCTGCAGTCTGTGCTATAATAACCCACTGAATGTTTCAGATTCTGTTCATTGTTCATAGAACCTGTCAGGTGTGCTCCTGCAGTGTGTTCAAACTGCTGTGTCCCATAATAGTGGTGTCCAAACTTTTTTGAATGAGGGAAGATTTGTTAACCCTTTTGCTGTGGCCACCCAGTGGTGTAATGTGACAAAGTAATAATACTTTGTTATAGTTCTTAAGTATTTTTTGGGAGTATATGTAGGATACTTTACTTGGCTTTTCATATTTCTGCCAATGTTCACTTTTACTTTACTACATTTTCTACATAAAATGTATGCTTTAACTAAAGCACTTTTCCCCTATGCATCTTACTTACAACAAAATAGAGTAGGGCGAGATATGTGAAGGAACAAAGTATGAGTGCTGCTATAGTACCTGGAGTATACTGCAGGTTCAGAGATCAACATTACAAAGAAAGTACAATTTTTATAAGCAAACCTCAATTGAATTCAGTAATATTCTACCTTAAATCTTAACTGAAATTACAGTGGTGTGTTATAGTGAAGCAAAATTGCTTTCACCATAAAGCAACATTTTTAAGCTCATATCTAGCTCTTGTTTACCTTTTTGCATCTTCATTCACAGCCTCATAAAGAGTGAGTGTGTCGTTTCTGCTCCTATTCATGTCAATCTGGCCAAATCCTCTTTCTATGAATTGTTTCTGATTTTTGTTTTGAAATATCACCCTAGTGTTTGTTGTCTTTTGTGACAAGCTGATGTCATGTTGATATTTTCGGCTAATTTGAATAAAAGCAACAAAAAAGGATCCATCAGGAGGCACTTTGACTTTGATGTTATGTCAATCACGCAATCATAGGCCTAGTTAAATCTGCTTTCATCAGGCTCGGACTCTCAGATGTAAAGGCCCACAAGGAGCACAATAGTCACAGTGTGCTCAGCTTCATATCACATAACATTTACTTGAGTGTATTGTGCTGTGCACACACACACACACACACACACACACACACACACACACACACACGCACACTTACTATTACTAGTCATTGCCTGCCACTGGGCTTCCTGCCTTCAGTGGGATCAAACATCTGTAACAGTTATTGCTAAGATTAAAAGAACTTGTGGGTTTAAAGGTCCAGTGTGTGACATTAAGAGGAATGTATGGAAAAATGGTATATTCAGAACAATGTTTTCATTAGTGAATATTCATTTAAAAAAAAAAAAGATGAGTTGTACAGTATTTTTGCTACCTTAAAATGAGACATTTATATCTACATACAGCATCGGAGGCAGAATCCTGTTCATCCCTCTGAAAGTTGCTAAGTGGCGCATTAAGCAACTGCAACTGCATATAAAATAGATGAGCTACTCTACTACAGAGTCTACAATGTGTTTCTACAGTAGCCCAGAATGCACAAACCAAAAACTGGCTAAGGGGGAAATTCACATTTTCACATTTTGGCCCTGGCCACCTTAGTTCTCCTTAAAACTTGGCACATGAGAGAAGTTTCAGTTCTGCAGCCACATCAATAGATGCTACTAAATTCTTAAAACTAGACCTTTAAACTCAACTTTGGTTGCGTGGATTTACAAGAATAAATGTTAAAATTCAGGTTTTGTGGAAAACAAACATACCATCCGTGTTTTAAATGTAATTAGTTTCAATCAATCAATTTTTTGGTTCCTTTTGAAATCATATGATACAATTCCAGTAAAACGCAATATGGTCAGTTTCTTTAAAAGAGTGTTATAATGAATAACATGGCAATCCTTAACTATTCTCTTTGTCTTATGGTTTAATGGCAAACTTGGGATTAACTCACAACAGTTTGAACACTGTAACAGATTTGGTGAATCATTTTTGGCAAAATGTGCGCAAACCAAAACCAAAACTGTCTTTTGTAACATTCTGCTGTATGAATCCAATCTGAATTTTTACAGGTGCTGGACAGAAAAAAAGAGAGAGAGAAAAGACTGTGTCTGATTAATTACCTGTAAGTTGTGTTGATAAATAATACACAGTGTGCAAATTGTCCCTGAAAAAAAAAAGTAAGTTCATTAAATCTGATATTTTGATATTAATACAGATTTTAAATGGCTTAGATTGCCATCTTCTGGTGCTTTATATGTTTTGTTGACTCTATGAATTGCCTCTCACCATTGTCTCTATAACAAAGGTGAGTGCTTAGTGTGTTTGAATTATGACTCGATTTGCGTCGAACCATTAGCTTCCCCAGAGAGCCGGATGAGGGCGAGCACAATGCACAGTAAACAGCATGGTGTGTGAACAGTCCAGGTGCTGCTCCGGCTTTTGTCAGAGTTTAAAAGGCAGCGATAAGCTGTGACTTTGATGGGTTTGCCCTCGTCATCCTGTTGCCTTTTACTGTGTGTTCATTCATTGTTCATTTTTTGTAATTTCCCCTTATAATTAACCCTTTTGTTTGTTAGTGAAGAGTCATCATCTAATACAAATATAATTTTGCTCTAACAGTCATCTTCTGCAATGTGTTCAGGCCACATGATAACAGGAAATAGCAAAGAATGTTAATTGGATCAGTTATGAGAGGACACCATTGTTCTAAAGTGGACAGACTATCTCTTGGCCCTGAACCAGTAACTGGCTGGAGTCTTCACTGGTTGCCCAGCAAGGGCTCCTGGCCAAGAAATAGTCCAGTATCATCCACAACCTTTAAACAACAAAATGTTTTTGTTTGTTTTTCTATGGATTAAAAAGTGTGTTAATAAGTGAGCTTTAGAGGTGCTGGTGGTCGGGGTTTTTTTTTTTGACGGAGCCAGGTGAGGTGTTTCCAGGGCATAAATATATCAGTGGATCTGCTGAAAAGTATGAAAAGTCAAAGAACAAGAAATAATATAATTTTGTGTAACAGAACTTTTTTTAAATCAGTTTTATCTCCTATACCTTTGGAGGAGGCCTAAAGTACTTCAAATATGCTCCAACTCAACCAGCTACATCTGTAAAATGCTATATACACAATGATGCATCAATCAGTTTAATCATGTAAGGGATCAACAAATACATTGTAAAACTTATCATTATTGTTTATTTTTACAAAAATAGCTAAATTTGTTTAGGTAGTTTATAGGGTAAAAGACGTGTGTTTTTTTAAATAACTGAAAGGTTAAAGTTAAGCTCCAATAAAATGCAAATATGCTTGATGTATTTTACAATAAATTCCAAAACTCATTTTTAAATACATGGTTTCATATCATATAGCAAATGTATTTCAGATACACAGCAAGTCATAATCTTGCATATATAGTTGAGTATGGACTAGATTGTATTTTTTTCTATATATAGAGAGAATATTTGTTACAGGTGCCAAGGGACTGATGTATATTACATTAAAAAAATGCATTTATGTAAACTATCAGTTTAACCATTGATAACATTGTTCTATCATGTTAAATACAGTATCATGTCCCTGAAAAGTGAATAACTTACTCATTACCAACCAGAGAAAGGTAAATATTTAGTACAAATGTGGAGTGAATGGGTGTTGTGACCACTTACTCCAATGATTGATAGAATATGTGAAGGATATTTGTATGGCGATTAAAATGCGTCACCAACTCAGGGCGTGTTTGTCACTGGAGGGTCTATATAGTTCTGTGATCTCTGCCACACAATACACAAAGCATCACTGCAGCCGCCTCTTACACACACAAAAATTAACCCCAAGAGCTCTCATCAGAAAACAAAAAAAACATGCAGGCTGAGGAATACAATCGCAGAGGTAATCATAACTTATATTTTATCATTGACGCATTTTGTATGTGTTGTTATGTATTTCACTGCGAATAATGATAAGTAAACATGGGAATATGGAAACACATCATTCCAGATGTTACAGTGTCTGTTACTGATCAGGTAAGGAGCTGGTGGACTACATTACACAGTACCTGGACTCCATCAGGGAGAGGAGGGTGATTCCAGATGTGAAACCGGGTTACATGAAGGAGCTTCTCCCTGATGCTGCGCCCACAGAGCCGGAGGACTGGGAGAGTATCTTCAACGACATCGAGAAAGTCATTATGCCAGGAGTAAGTTCCAAATGTCACCCATTTTCACAGTGGTTCTCAGCCTTTTTAGTGTAACGGACCCCTAAATTGACCCATATTAGGTCATGGACCTAGATTTTGATAAGATTTTCACCCCAGGGACCTTGATTTAAAAAGATTTTGGTTGTTCTATATGATCAAGACCAAGATACACTGTGGAAATGCTTTTTTTTTTAACTTTAAAAAGCATGTGTTGACACTGCGCTGGAAGTTTAAGTTGATTGAATGTAAGAGGACAAGTTGAGGTAAATTAATAATGATTAAACTAGACTTCTCAAATTTGAGGCAGCTCTGACATTAACTTTTTTAAGATAAAACAAATAATCTCTTTTTATGGTGTAGAACTGTAAAGAAAGTAAAACCTATGCTCAGTGAAGTTATTCTTATGACTAGTACTCACATTTGGTTCACTCTAAAGTGAATAAAATAGTGAAAATAAATAGTGGTTGA